>NW_027526445.1:126967195-127131461 GCF_048455015.1 Haemaphysalis longicornis | reverse complement strand
ACTGATTGCCACTGAAGGCTTTCAGTCTTTAGTCCAGGCCCTCAATGTACTGCATATATTATGGATTCGCTACAATAGTTGCTGTTGTTACTGAGATTATTGTTATTAAATTCCATATTTCACTTTTATTGCTTACCTTTGCTTTCCATGGGCCACTTTATTCAGTAACATTTTGGAGTCTACATTCTGGTGCCTTCAGTGCAGAGATCTTTTTTGTACAGCTCTCCGTTTGTGTTTTTCTCGTGCGTCAATTTTGTTCTTTTTTTGTCGTATATAATTCGTTTTCTTTTTACTTTGTTTAGTTTTGCTTTATCTTCGCGCGCGTTCGTTGATTAACCCTGCGCATTTTCGTATCTATATGTGTACCAGCCCTAGAACCTCATGGCTATTCCAGGGTGCAATAAACAAACATGACTGATTGATTGATTGATTGATTGATTGATTGATTGATTGATTGATTGATTGATTGATTGATTGATTGCTCGATTGATTGCTCGATTGATTGCTCGATTGATTGATTGATTGATTGATTGATTGATTGATTGATTGATTGATTGATTGATTGATTGATTGATTGATTGATTGATTGATTGATTGATTGATTGATTGATTGATTGATTGATTGATTGATTGATTGATTGATTGATTTGTTGGTTGGCTGGCTGGTTGGTTGGCTGGTTGGTTGGTTGGTTGATAATGGAGGCGAAAACCACAATTGCCGTGTTTGCAACGTACCAGCACGTGCATTTATAAAATACCCGGGTCATATGTTATTGAGCCGTAGTCACGCAGTAAGCTCCGTCTCAAATGAACGGTGTTTTATCACCGCTTAAACCTCAAATTTCAATGTAACAGAGCAAAGAGAATAAGAGGTTGGGGCTTACGTACTATACGGGGGATGCCAGAGACTGGGTGGGGCTTGCTGGCTTTGTAAGCGACGCGAGGCAAGTGCATCTTTGTTCGTCTTGGAGGCACGTTTGAGGCCACTAGCACATGTGATTTCAAAGGAGCCTCACACTGTGTTTACCTCAACGCGCAAATTCATTTTCCAGAAAATTACACCCGATATCCAGGGCGAGTGATATATAATATCCCCCCTGCATCGGCCCCTTGTTCGATCCCAGCAAGAGCGCTGATTCCCTTTTACGCAAGGCGGCGTCAAAAAAAAATCATAATTTCCCAAAAAGAAAACAAAAGCCACAGCGACATGTTCTTGAATGTTGCAACTCCTCGCCCAGAAGACCATAGCCCCCGATAGGTTCAGAAATAGCGCTCAACTCACTTAAAACGCGTTCCAAAGCATGTGACAGAGGTCGGGAAATTAGATTATATGACCCTTGTGGCTGCTTTCTTTATGCCTCCATTCGTTCAAACACCACGTGCAACCGAGTAACTCGATACTCAACGCGCGCGCTTTTTCATTTGTTGGGGAACGCCGCTGTCGGCCTGTTTCGTAAAGCCATTATAGGGACTCGTGGCATAACGAGTGGTGGTGCTGCTATATGGGTCATTCCGTATACGGCAAGTAAAAAGACGATTTCCTTACGTGGCACGCTGGGGGGGAAAGCGAAGCAACCGAGCAGCGGCGCACCTCGGTGCGAGAGCAGGGAATGTGTAACAACACAATGGTGGGCAGGTGGCGTGGCTCATCACGTGCTTGTATCCACAACAGCCAGAATGCGATGTAGTTGCCACTCACAATTCCAAAAAGTGAGGTCACACAAGTGAAGGCAGGGTCGAAGTCACGCCACGGGGTGGTGAGGCGGGATCATGCGGCGAATACATGACCCACGAGGTGGTCCGTACGAGGCGGTGCAAAAGAATTTCTGATAAAGGTCCAACTAGGCATCACCACCAGGGTAGCGAAGCGGCTGCCGAGAGACGGGAATAGTAGTACGGGAAGGCCATTCACTCGATGGATTGATGAGATCACAAAAGTCGGACGCAAAGAATGAGCTACGGGGTCCAAAGGCACCAATTGTGCAATGGACAGAAGCACGACGACGACGACGACGACGACGACGATGATCATGATCTAAAAAAAGAGAGTGAGGAGGAGAAGGGGAAGAAGAAGAAGAAGAAGAAGAAGCATGTTATGGGACTCTGCGAGGGCAGGGCTCGAGAGGGTAAATCACCCCTCCCCTGGACAGGCCACTGCAATTGGCACTGCTAGAAAGCATGAATTATTCTGGGGGTGGGAGAAGATCCCCAGCTTCGTAAGTTCATGCGCTGTGCGAAGAGAGAGAGAGAGAGAGAGAGAGAGAGAGAGAGAGAGAGAGAGAGAGAGAGAGAGAGAGACAGACAGACAGACAGACATATAGACAGACAGACAGACAAACAGACAGACAGACAGACAGACAGATAGATATATATATATATATATATATATATATATATATATATATAGAGAGAGAGAGAGAGAGAGAGTGTTTGGTTACTGTTTGTCGCTACGTCCGCTCACCCACACCTATTCGCCTCGGCACACTCTTCTACACCTTCTGTGAGTGTCCGCGTGACCCCTCCCCTTTCACCTCATCCTCTCACTGGAAGCAGGCTCTGGGGAGCTCTGACCTGGCAGAGTGTTTCCCAATGCTGCGCTGCACAGCACCCCACGTGATATGTGTGATGTCACTGGGCGTGTTATTCTCTTTATATGCTGCTCAAAAATCTCGCCGTTCGGTGTCTGTGGCCTCAAGGAGAGTTCTTGGTACCGGCACTGATGGCCTTTGTTCAAGCCTCAGCAGGTGCACTTCAATTTTGTTATTGCAATATTTTTTTTAAAACTCAATTCTGTTTTTATTGCGGAAGAACTCCATTCTTCGTGTTGTTTTTGTTGTTTTGTTTTTTAAATAGTGATTTGGTATAGGTCGCTTTATTTTCGGGGCGCAGCCTATGACCACGTTTAGTTAACGTTCTGTATCGCGAGAAGACTTATGTCACGTGGGGTGCTGTGCAGCGAAGCGTTTGAGAATACGCGGCCTTGGCAACCCAAGAAACCGTCACGGACAGAGCCCTGGACCTCGCGGGGGCCCCAAGAGCCAACGCCACCCCCTTACTCTGAAACCAATGTTAAGTAAGGTGGCACTACTACTACAAACACCCCCCCCCCTCCCCCCTTACGCGCGAAATGATTTCGTCCCGTAAAATTAGAGGTCCCTTACAAACTCAGTCTAGGTAAGAAGGAGACGCATGTTGGTATAGCTGGTTTATACCATCCTAAAAATCCAACTGCGCGCAAATTAACGAGGACGTGAACACACTGAAGACACCACAAGCGCTTGTGGTGTCTTCAGTGTGTTCACGTCCTCGTTAATTTGCACGCAGTTGGATTTTTAGGATGCGTCAATACCAACTTGCCCAACTTTCGACCCTTTTATGGTTTATACCAGCCACACATTCAGCTACACGCACCTGGGTTTTCTGCCTCCTTTGGCGAGACCGGGCAACGCTTAATAAACTCAGCCCCACAAACATCAGCCGGTATGACCTACAAATGATCGCAACGCGGTAAGCAGGCTTTCTGGTTACCTACGGGGCGTCGGGCTTAGGTTGAAACCCGCCCTCAAAAATGCACCTGCCTTAACTCGGAGGGTTCAAATACGCTATGACCCCTTTCTGTACCTGGCGGCAGTCGAGAAGGCCCGGAAAGCGTTTCAAAGCAAGCGATTTATAATAACCTAAGCATATGTCGTTAGCATGTTTTCGCCAGGGGGTGCTCACTGAGAAGCGTAGCTAAAAGCCCGAATTTCGATAAATGTATAGCACACACCTGTTTTCAGTTTCCCAGTTTTTTTAAACCTTACGGTTATTATTAGCTGCCCTTTTTCTTGCTGTTGTTGTTGTTCTCTTTTTTTCTTAGTTTTCTACCTTCAGGTGGATTGGGGGGGGCGTTCGGGGCTCACCCACGTGTTCAATTAGGGCAAACTTTGTTCGCCGACGACTGCACATTAGTCTCGAAACCAGATATTGCACCTGGACTGCGCAACGTGAAACCCTGATATGCTGCTCCCGCGCGGTGGAGATGAAGTTCTCGCTGAAAGACAAAAGCAAGTGGAAGAAAAGAAACAAGACCTAAGGGAGGCTGACAAAAAAATGCGCAAACTTTCGTTTCAGCGGACCCTGTCTTTATTGCAAGGGTTCCTCCGGTTCGGTTTTATCCCTCCACTTAAATGCCAGCGTGGAGTTAACACGATGATTAGGTCATCGTTTACTAACTCCTAATGACGTCACAGCAGACGCTTTATAACGGAAAATGCGAAATTTGGTCAATATGAAGGGATGCATTGCTTCCTTGTAAACCAACTATTCTGTGGGTGAAACGAGCACGTTTGGTTCTGTAAATGTGTAGTTAATAGATTTGTTTGATGTAGCATAGCTGCTTTTTCAGCTACCAGGCTTTGTCCCCCAAACCTTTATTTACTAAACAGGCCTGTTTATTATCTCATGCTCATTAACTGCAATAAAGGGCTCGTATCATCATCGCCGTCAACGTCATCATGATCATCATAATCAGTATGAAGTTTCTGTTAGTGCGCGAACGCTAGAAGGCTGGACCACTAGAAATATGCGCTTACATATCAACAGAGCGACGCTCACCCGCAGAGGTAGATGAGAGAAAGATTTGTAAAACGGCTAATAAACTCAATAATTTCAGTCAGTCCGAGTTCATTCAATCAACCAAGAAGAAGATTTCAGGCGAGGTTGCAATCTGAAGCACTCAAGATGGTCACATGGTCACAGTGTGGTCGTGACAGTGTCAGTGCTGCGTATTTGTCTGGCCTTACCGCCTCCATCTGGAATGAGGTTAAAAAGTAGGTTTGATGCGGCGGACTGTATAATTTGGTCTCAGATGAGGGGTGCAGTGAATTTTAGCCACCAACACTTTCAGGTAACGTTCAGGTAAAAGGTGATCTGGACAAGAGCTCTCCACGAGAATGGTGTTGTGGAGATTAGCGCACAGTGACAGTGAATTGCTCATTAACCACCACGGTAAACGAAGGTAAACGAAAGATTTGCCGGGACGTTTGCCATGATGTTTGCCGTGCCGCTTACCGTGACGTTTCCCGTGACGTCTTATTTTTCTACGTGGGTACTTCCAGGTTTAGAGGCTGTCAGGAGATCTATTTACTCCAATGCAAGGAATTACAAATAGTCGAACTTGGAAGGAGCACCGAACCTTTTATACGGACGGACAATAAGATTAAACACAGAGTTGTTGATGGGATGCTCTAAACTGCGATGGAAGTCTCACCGTGTCACCGCACGCTGGGGCGTCTCTCGTGCTGTGCCGGGTTGCCACCGCGGCTACACTGATTGAGGCTGCTGCTCGAATCCGTCAAAATCGGGTTTAGTGCTCACTTGAGGATGCATTGAGGACGCAGTCGACAACGTCTGCACTGTGTGGGGCGAGTCGGACTTTTGCGTTTGCCGCGGTATGCGTCACAGTGGCGACGTCGAATCTCCAACAACTTGTCGATTGCCTGTGCTTAGTACGTTTCATTACTGTGATTACCACGAAGCTTCAACTACTCTCTCTCTCTCTCTCTCTCTCTCTCTCTCTCTCTCTCTCTCTCTGTTCTCTGCCTCGCGTAACAGATGACAGCGGCGCACGTTCTGAGCTGCTCCATGGATACATGAAACAGCTCTCCATGCATTCATGAACTGTTTCATGCTCTTCCATTAGTTGAGTAGTTCCGCGGATCCATTATCATTAACCGCAACCTTACTCCTGCTCTTCTACCATCATTTAACTGCTGTTTTGGCACATTTTAATGCGAGATTCTTTATACCAAGCCTTTATACTATTACTTTGAGGGATGCTGCTAACCTTTCGCTGTTATTTAGCACTTGGTAATTGCTCGTGAACGCACTAATGACTCTTAATTATCTCCCTTTAAGCGCAATTTCAATTGATTGATTGATTGATTGATTGATTGATTGATTGATTGATTGATTGATTGATTGATTGATTGATTGATTGATTGATTGATTTCTAAAAACTGGGGAAATCGGTTTAGGTGATGTTCTAGAAGAAAACACAGTTTCTTTTTTATGTTCAAGTTTTGCGGAAATGTGCACTGAAAGGTTTTTGATGACGTCAGGGAAAGTTCAGCGATATTTTGGGCGTGAAGAACGAGCACAGAAATTAAACAGGCCGTTGACGGTTTTAAGAAATCTGCTTACTGCATATCAAAATATTGCATGTTAGCTGGGGCAGAAATTACCACGACGTTATTCTTGTAGACACTCTATTGCTCTGTTACACCCCAATAGAGTGTGTAAATGGCATGTGGTGCAACCCATGAAAATATCGATTACTCAACATTGCAACATGTGTGCATAATTTGCCTCATCTTTCTGTGGTTACCTCATTGTTCGACCCACTTGGTAAGGCACACAAGCATTTGCCGGGCACATAGCCCGACGTCGAAGACGACGAAGAAAAGGCAGGCGTGCAGACGGCGCAGACTGTGCCATCACTGCTTGTAAATAATGCAAATAGATCGCTTCACCCCATCGCATCGTTCGTGTTATGCTTGTCCTACCGCCACGTAACAATAATAATTTGAAGCGCGGTGCAAACAAAAAAACATGTTCCCTAAGGGTTTCTGACTGTTGAATTTTTTTTCTCCCCGTCAATTTCCACTCAGATGAGGGGAAGAGGCTGCAGCATCTTTATCGTGAGGATAAAGAACAGATGGGGACTCCGGTGTTCGTACACGTGGGTGGCGTAAAATAATCCGTATCTTCTCTTTTTCCTGGCAACTGTTTCCGGTGATAAACGTACAAATGTTGCCACTTATGTCCACAGCTGCCTTCCACGCGTCCACTACGGTCGTAATCTGACAACAGCGCAAAGCTCACTCAGGGGTCGTAACTCGCGCAATCGGTGACGTCATGGCACGTTCCCAAGCATGGCAATACGCCGCTTTGCATGCCTTTCCTGTACTCACATGCGCACATCCGATATACCCGATACGACTATTCTTTGCACACAAGGAGCAGAAGATTCACTCGCAACTCTATTAGAAGCACAGGACAAGTCAGCTTGTCACGAAACCTAACGCTAGGAAGAAATCCCGTGAGTCCGTTGTGTTTTTAACTGAGGCCTGTCATATACTAAGAAAGTAATTTAACCGCTGTTGCCAACTTTGAATTATGATCAATGTTGCCAGGCTGGACTGACGATATGGGAGTACAAGCAGGAGAATACCGGTAGCTCGCCGATGGGGGATAAGATAAGGAAATCTGGTAGCAAAGAATGGAGTCGGAGGAGTGGATCATCAATCAATGTAAGGGGATTTCATCCTGCACTGTACATAAATAGGCGGGGTCGATTACAACGAAACTCGTCTAGCGAAGATTCCATCTCCCAATCGTCATGAGATCGAGGCGCTGTTGCTTAGCTCCCGAATTGAAACGCAAACTAACACGTGGTTCACCAGGGGCATGAGTTTTCTTTCAATAGCTTTCAGGCACCCTCAATGCCCTTTCCTGCAGCCTATAGAATGCGGGGGATACACGCAGCCTGTGAGCAAGTCTATTCATCCAATTGATGTGCGTGGGTTACACCATCTTAACGACTCTCGAAACACACATACGCATGATGAAAACCACTCAACCACAATGACCAGTCATTGAACACTGTGCTTAGCCCAATGGCGTTTACCGGGCGAGCCGGACGGGGTGCTTGATTAGGGTCTCGCTTTTAACTGTAAGAAGCAGGACACGAGGACCACTCATTGAACACCGTGCTTAGCCAAATGACGTTTACAGGGCGAGCAGGATGGGGTGCTTGACTATGTTCTCGCTTTTAACTGTAAGAAGCAGGACACGATGATGCTGCTTGCATACAAGAGTGCTCAACCCTGGACTAAGACCAAGTACCCTGCTTTGTCCATTGACCTTTACATTGCAAAGCAGACGAGGCTCGTGACAATGGTGCCTCTTCTCGCTATGAGGTGAACGGCACGATGACCTGAACCATGGCCAAGTATCAGAACCAAATAGCGCGCTTTGCCCATTGACCTTCAATTGGCAAGGCAAACAATGCTCGTGACCATAGTCTTGCTTTTCACTATGAGGTGAAGGGCACGACGCCCAGAACCATGACAAAACAACATGACCAAGTAGCGTTCTTTGCCCATTAACATCTACACGGCAAGGCAAAGAAGGTTCGTGACCATGGTGTCGCTTTTCACTATGATATGAAGGAAACAAGGACCAGAACCATGACAAAACGACAGGATCAAGTAGCGGTGTTTGTCCATTGCTCCCTACAGAGCAAGACAAACAATGCTCGTCACCATGGTGTCGCTTTCCACTACGAGAGGAAGGGAACGAGGACCAGAACCATGACAAAACAACATGACCAAGTAGCATGCTTTGCCCATTGAACTCTACATGGCAAGGCAAACAAGGCTCGTGACCATCACTATGGGGTGAAGCGCACGAGGACCAGAACCATGACAACACGACAGGACCTAGTAGCGTGCTTTGCCCATTAACATCTACATGGCAAGGTAAAGAAGGCTCGTGACCATAGTGTCGCTTTTCACTATGAGGTGAGGGGCACTAGGACCAGAACCATGACAAAACAATACAACCGTAGTAGCGTGCTTTGCCCATAAGCATCTACATGGCAAGGCAAACAAGGGTCGTGACCATAGTGTCGCTTTTCACTGTGATGTTAGGGGCGCGAGGACCAGAACCATGACAAAACAACATGGTCAAGTAGCGTGCTTTGCCCGTTGACCTCTACATGGCAAAGCACACATGGCTGGCTGGTGGCCATGGTGTCGCTTTTCACTACGAGGTGAAGGGCACGAGGACCAGAATCATGACAAAGCAGAACCAAGTAGCGGGTATTACCCATTGACCTCTACATACAAAGGTATCAAGGCTCCTGTCCAAGGTGTTGACGAGGACCAGACCATGACCAAGTACCAGGACCAAGTACCGTGCTTTAACAATTGAAGTTAACAAGGCGAGTCAGACAAGGTGGGTGATTATGGTCTTGCTATTTACCAAGGGGGTGCAATGATATGAGCAGCACGACCATGATTGCGCCTCTCGGGAGGAACTGTAGATTTCGTTCCACAGTTTAATTAACCACCGCAAAGTGTGTCATAAGGAGCAAGTTTGTCCTTATGAAGGGCACTATGGTTGCACCACGCTCGTTAATGACAACGTGCGCCATCAGGTGCATGATTATGATCTCGCCTAGATGACTTGGCGAGCAGGATCATGATTACCCATCGACGAGGCGCAGTGAATTTTATCCGCTTCTCACGCTCGCGTATTACTAGTAGGCCAGGTCCCTATGCGATATGGAAAGGAACATGTATTTGCAGTCGCAAGAGCAGGCGCATGCGCTGACATACACACACACCACGCCATATGCCAGCCAATTATAGCTGAGTAACGCTTTCGTGATCAAAAAGCACCGTAAACATTGTTCTAAACTGTGGTGTGAGCCATTAGTTAGCCAATTATAGCTAACGTTTCCGTGTCTTAAAACATGGTAGGGCTTGTTTGTGCTGTCTTTGTAAAAGCTTATGAGTGATTCTTTGCACTGTACGGGCTCAACTTTCCATTTTAAATGTCCCCGAAACTGCGCGAAAGTTCGCTGGGATAATGATTTCGTGTTTAAATTTACATGCCTAACTTTCCTTAACTGCCACATGGGTTCCGATAGCAAATGTCGGGGAATTTATGCGTTTTTTTGGATTTCTATTGTGGGATTATAGAGGGGGGTAAAAGTAGGTTAGTTATTTCCCCATGCAGTGCGAAAACCGGCAACGAGAGAGACTAATCAGCCTGTCTTCTCGTTTCGCCCAGCTAGCAAGCTACCTCCCACCCCGCGACTGCGCGCTGTACCGCGCCAGCCGCGGCGGGCCGTGGCTCGGCGGAACAAAGGAAGCGACAAGGGGTTTCGCTCATTGACATTTATTACTGAATAATAAATATACAAAGAGCATGCAGGCTAGCTGGTTGACGGCGAAGATCTAGTTCCTCGCCCGGGCAATTTAAGGGAATCGAGAGGTTCGACTCACCGCGACAACAGTCATATCCGGCGCACCTCAGCGCGCTCGCGTTTGCCTCGCTGGGACGCCTACGGCAGCCGTTGTCGCCCTCCTTTTTGCCCGATCCTCGAAGGAGGTCACCATGCGCGTCCTGTCGCCTCACTTCCCGAGCTCTAACCTCCCACCGCTTGCATCCCGCGCGCTTTCGCCGGCCACAAACCACTCCTTCGGCGAGGAGGTAGATCCTCCTCGAGGACGTCTCGACAAGCAAGTTCCCGCGAGGAGCAAGCAGTACGGCGAAGCCAAACGAAAGGGAACGCGCTGAGGTCACGTTCCCACACCAGGATTATTTCGCAGACTTATCTGCGTGGAGTGCTTGGCATGCGTGACAAAAAAAAAACGTAATTACAGTGCAATAACAAAAACTGGTAATAACAACAACGTGATTGCTACCATTTGAAATGTAATTGTCAACCTGCAGTAAGGATCGAAGGCTGGCTTAAACGAAAAATGTAGGTTTTATCAGCGCTCGAACGATGACTTCCCGAAGAGCTCGACCAACACAAGCGATAAGAACGAAGGAGGTGGTTGATGATTGTAGGCTTTAACACACTGGCGCAACGCAGGCGATGAGGCGCGCCGTAGCGGAGGGCTCCGGATTAATTTTGACCACCTGGGGATCTTTAACGTGCGCCGAAATTACACGGGCATTTTTGCTTTCACCTCCATCAGAAAAGCGGCCGCTGCGGCCGGGAATCAAACTCGCGACCTAGTGCTCAGCAGCGCAACGTCTTAGCCACTGAGCCACCGCGGCGGGTATAGGAGGAGGTCTATAGTGCTCGGTACAGTCAGAGAAACTTTGCTTCGTTATATCTGACAGTTTGATACTTCGACGCTCGTAGTAACGACGTTCGATCGTACAGGCACTATTGTTAAAATCTAGTTCGCGTAAACGAAGAAGCTCCAGCGTTCTGTCTTAAAATTGCGTTCAAGAACAAACTTTCCTAACAGTTGAAATCACAGGGTACCACACAAATATTATAAGAAAACTGGTGGTAAAGATATGATGGCGGATCATCACGTGTCTTTCTATAGAAGGTGTTGACACTATACTGAAGCGTCGTTTCGTCATAATAAGCTACAACCCCTTGACAACCGTTGGACTGGAGTAGCGCGCTCAGTTACGTAAGGTGGGCAACGGGGTGAAGGAGCCTTTATGTGTTTCCGGGTGTGGGCTGGACGGAAAGAAAAGTGAACTGCTCAACGAAAAACCCTCTTGCTTTCTCCGAACGCAGTTAAGGCGTTCCTGCGCATTTTATGTAGGGTTAATGACACCTTCACGAAATTTTCAAACTCTTAAACGCGGTCTAGTTGAAATTGTAATAACCCCTTCGACCATTTGAACCGTTCAAAAGCGCTACCGCATGCCTTTTCATCTCGGGGTCCGGTATACCGCTGGCCACTGCTGTAACTTCTTCTTATAGCTGTCTACTGGCTTTCTTTTTACAGCGAAGCTGTTAGCCTCTCATTTGGCGGAAAATTTCGTGTCGTCAACAAAAAGCCCGGGCAGGACCCAGCAGTTCCCGTCCAAGACGCCGATGCGCATGCGTCAGCCTAATCAGGTGTGCAGCGTACAGCTCAGTATTCGTGTAAAGAAAAAAACCACAAAACAAGCATTGAAACCACATGATGGGTGAGAAGGTGCCGGTGAAAAAAGCCCCCACCCCCACCCCTTTGCGTTCCGGTAAAGATTTGGTTTGCAGCTGCTCTCGAAAGAGGAGGGGGTTGACGTCATTCGAGGACTAGCGCAGGCGTTAGGCTATAGCCTGTATTCAATAGCGAGGCACACATGTAGGCAACCATGTGAATGCGCTGTCACTGGTTGCGTCGGGCTCCGCGGGATGGCGGTACTTGTCCGTGCTAAGCGCATGATATAGGTTGGACATTCCAAGCTCTAGCCCGCCGAACGCAAAGTAATGCCTGAACTCCAATGTGAGCGCAATTAATAACAACTTTGTTGACACCACCGGTGAGAATCGGGTTAAAACAGAGCAGACGGCGCACGCCGGTGTTATTTTTTTTTCTTCTGCGTGCGGCCGCAGTAGCGTAAGCTGCGCCATGTTCGTGGCGCTTCGGCCATGTCCGTAGCCATTTCAGTGTTGCCAAGCGAAGAAATTTGCAGCTAAACTTTTCAATGAATACCACCTATAGGCAGGATCGAGCAGTTCTAGCAAAGACGCCGAGAGCATGCGTCAGGACCTTTCATTTGCAACCAGCGAAGCCGTGTGCAAGCGACAAGCCCGCCGAGACAACGAGGAATACTTCATACCCTTCCCTAACAGTGATTTACAACCGCTGTGCTGGACATCCACTTACGCAGGGCGGGATAGCGTCCATTTTTTGTAACCCTCAATCCTTTGGCGCGGACGATGCGCTGCCATATCAGTGTTTACGTTCTTCCGGAAACTCCCTAATGCTAGCCAGCCCCGTTCAGAAGCGTCATACATGAAGATAGGCTGTCGACACCTCCTCGAAAGCTATCGGTTACAAAACGGGTTTTCCGCATCCCGTGAATATGGGGCTCTTGCGACCCGTTGCGACTTTGTAGCTCATACCTCAAGGCCGTTACGAAAGCGACGCCGAAGGGTGTGTCGCGCGTAGCACTAAGCCCACACTCTCCCGCACGGGCGGGACTAAGTTATTAACGTAGACGGCCTTTCATACTTTTTGAGCCAGCCATGTGCGAAAGCGGGAACTGCGCTGCGCCTTTCTCCATGAGGTATTTGCCACATCAATTTGCGAGTGAACAATCGAGTCCGGTGTGACGTTGCTATTTTGGGCTAACTAGCCGGCGAAAGTTAGACTCAGTTAAAAAAGGCAAATGCGACGACAACCAAAGCTGGGATGCACGCAGTTGCATAGATTTAACAAGCCTCCGCAGCAATGTGGTGGTGCTGGCTTCGCTTGTCATTGAAGTGCAAACCGTGGTAGCCGCAATACTGTAGGCATTGTGGCAGCCAATTCATGCCGTTTACCCTCTCATTGTTTGCAGGCAGGAAATAAGGTGCGACGTCACAACAGGCACTTCGGCTGCGCCCACTAGGAAATATGAGAATGCAGCTAACATCCCTGGTTGAAAGCGTTGTTCAATACGCCTCCGTCCGTATGTGCTTCTGTCTGGTTATATGGCCCATTGCTAAACTTCAGAGCACGCACACGTGATCGAGTAGTAGAACTTCAGTTAGCCAGGAAGTAAATATGGTTAGTCCAGATGTCCAACTTCTCGGCGGTCGCTATTCTGAAGACCCGTTGTTGCTGGACTTCCAGGTGAGGTCAGCGCTTGTCGTCAGGTTCCCCCGCAGCTCGCAGAGTGGTAGAGGGGAGTAAAAAGGTGGGAGGATCTTGTTGTGAGCGCATTCTATCGTTATTGGCCAGAGATGCGTAGTTGAAAGCAAAATTTACATGATACGGGGTATTTCGTTGAATACAGGTGGCACGACCGCTCCATCTCCCCCTTTTACCAAAAGGGGGATATCGAGTGGCCGTGCAGCTGGTGTATAGACAGGTGCGGTGATGGAAAGTGTTTGTGTGAATTCTGCGGATGGTATATTCTGTGTGTTGGAGCAGTTTGGGATGAAGAGGCGCGAGGGACTGTCTATGGGCGCAGCAATGCTGGGTGGTGTCTTGTAACGTCTCCTAGAGCACAGCGTCCAAAATGTCCTGGGTATCCTGGGGCAAACGGGCGCAGATGTAGTGGTAAGCGTAGTTATTTTCGTTCAGTGAGTAGGGAGCTGGAGTCCAAACAAGGTCAGTGCTCTGAGTGTGGTGATGAAACCTGAGTAGGTTGTCGGAACATGGTTGTCGGGGCCACCGTCAGACAAGAAGCTGCGACAAGCGGCCTGGTAGTCCGGGAGTATGACCGGAGATGTAGTATGAGTGATGGCAAAAGCTACGGCGAATTCTTTGGCGACTCACACGGAGGGGTTGTTAAGGAAGGCGCAGATGATGACCTTATCTTGGGTATTGCTACTGCAGATGGCGTGAGGGGTTGCGGTGGAGACTTGCATCTGCGTGTGAGATATGCCGTGGCTCGGCTTGGCTATAGAAGTGGTCTGGGACAAGTGTGGGATGCATATTCTCAGGCCCAGGTCCCACATCACTGGCGTTGTCACCGGTAAGGAGGGAAATGTTGATTGGTTGTGAGAATGGCGAGGCACAGATATTTCAGGAGAGCAAGTATTGGTTGTAGTTTGGAGAATGGTGAGGCAAAGATATTTCAGGAGAGCACGTCCCGTGGAGGTTTGAGCGATTCGGAGACGCTGACTGCAGCGATTCGTTTTGGTTAGCTCATGCAACGGCGTTATGAGACCAATACTGAGAAGGCGTTCAGTGGACGTGGACGGGGGAAGTTAAGAGTTTGACTGCTTAGCGGATTCAGAGGACGTGTGGTTGAGCCTGATAGTGCTGTCCGTGCGTGCGCTTTAGAGGCACTATGGCGCTGTTGTCCCTTTTGGAGAGTTTTAGCAGCTGTTAACGCATGTTCTCCAAGCTCAGCAGCCCCCGGGCACGATCAAGCAGCATATCAACGTTACATTCGTTCTCGTTGCGTACAGCAGAATCAATGTCCGGTCTGAGGTTGAACTATTCTTCTTTCTCAGAAACGCTGGATGTGGAAGAAATACAGCTTCCTCCATGTTCTAGAACAGCATTCGTAACTGAGCTACGATGAAACGCGCGTTACACCAAGGTAGACTTACTACCTGTTTGGTAATAAATATGTGTAAAGGGGGAGCAGCAGCGGGAGCGTCTACTAAATACCAACCGCTGCTATTTCGACGACTGTTGCTACCGGCTCGATCACGAAGTTCCGTTTCCTCAGGAGAACATATGTGTAAGTTCCTATGGACTCCAGCCCCTGAGTGCACACTGGCACGCGTTGAACATTAACCATGTTCTCCTGAACAGCTGCTAAAAAGACGTGATTAGGAACCATGGCATACAGTCTCGGGCGACAACAGAAACTTCCGGGAGTTTGAAAGCATTAAGTTGCACATTGAACAGAAAAACCGGTCTCCGGCGTCTGTAACAGCAACGGAGGAGGAGGAGGACGAGTAACATTGTATTTAAAACTGGGTCTATGGGTAGGGGTGGCGGAGGATGCGATGCTCTCCGCGGCCTGGGAGCCCGTTTGGTTACAGTGCCTAGAACCTCCCATAGGCTGCGCCGGGTTCCACAGCGCGGTTACAGGTCCCATTGTGACTACATAGCGTTCGATAATGGTGAAGCCCTTCCGTTCACGCTCAGCCAAACCATGTGTAGTGTTTACAGCCTAACGACACGCGCCTTAACTGAAAGCGAAGGAATTGAGGATTCCCCGGAGACCGCAGGTGACGTCAAAAGTCCAATCTGTTACGCACATGCGCAGTCAAAGTTCACATGTTGGACTGACACACCATGCACCGAGTCGTCGTTTGTTGGCGTATTCACGTTCTCCTTCGGGTACCAAAGGGTTGCACCATGCCGGAACGTTTCGCACTGTTGCAAGTCGTCACTACTGCCCAGCCATTTGCCATACAATTTTATGTAAAACAATCTCCGCTTAAACTCGTTCCACGGATCTTTTTTGCCCATATTGTACGATTAGTCATTTCAGGGGCAGGACGCGGACTATCGATTCGTTTAAGATGACGTTCCGAACTGATAAACCCCCGTAATAACGAAATCCCTTTATTCGAAATATCACATTGTTCGAAGTGTTTAATAGTCTCCACTGCAGTATATATAAAAAGCTCGTCAATCCTGATTTTAACACAGCAGCCGCTTATTGCGGTGGAGGAGGAATAAACTTGTATATGATGCAGCTAGCCTAAGGGAAGAATCCTCATTCCAGGACCCCTTGAGACCGTCCGGCTCCTTGGGCTCTCTTCACCACGTAAAGCTGGGCGTCAGGTTCCGAGCCAGACAGTGCACTCTCACTGTGCTCAGGCGCCCATTTCCCTGTCGAGAGCTACTTCGTTGTAACAGAGTTTTCTGTACAGAGCAAAAATGCCGCTTTTGTCTCGCTAAAGAAACCGAAACATGCGAAGTGATCACCAAAATACATAGTTTTGTATGTAACTAACGCAGAAAGCTGGGCTAGTTGGCTACGCGGCGTTGCAGATATACTTGTCCCTAACAAAAACTGGGGCAGCGAAACGAGCGTTGATAGTTATAGGACTACCGTCTGCCCGGCCGGTTCACTCTTCTTTCATTTTCCCATCTTTTAGTGCCAGTAAGCATGTGCTCATAATACAGTTTTGCGACCGCGGATACTAGAGACGGTATACCTTTAGTGTATACCTTTAGGGTATACCTAGGGTATACCTTCTATCCTAAACTCGAATATTCTGGTCTGTGTGTTTCCCTATCTGCCACTCGATTCAACAGCCCGGCCAAAAAACAGCCGAAACTATGATTGAACGCAAAGTGTACTTATGTAAGGCCAAAACTGCTGCCACGAGACATCAGCGCAAAAGAAACCGCAGGCGCAATCGAGGCAAAAGGAAAGTACAAAACCGAAAGTAGCAGCGTTCTTTTAATTCATGATACACGTTGGATTTGTTTGTTACGGTGGCAGATGAGAAAAACAGCGCGTTAAGAATGGTTACGAAGGAAGGCGATGTGAAAGCAAACCTTAAAACAAAATATGAAGGTTCGAGCTGTTCCAAGCACGGCAGAAACAAAAGGTCTCGACAGATGACGCTCGAACTGCGCGAACACGGGAAATTTGAAATGAGCAAACCACTATTGCATTCATCATGGGAAGAGCGTGAGGAGTGGATAGGGGAGGGAGGAGAGCGAGTTACATCGCAGGGATGACAGAAGACTATCATCTTCCGACGACATTTACAGCGAAGAAAGCAGATGCGCGGCCATTTTTTTTTAAAGCGGTCGCAATTGGTGCAAGAGTCCCCACATCTCAGCAGTGTCACGTTGCGAAGTACATCCATACGTTATTTCAAGGAAATAATGGGAGCTGCGAGGTGAAGGTGTACATGACGATGCCATGAAGCTACGGGCTTGTAATACGTCACTGTAGCGCGAAATTTGATGGTTTTCAACATTTATTGTAGTTTATCGGTTAAAAAAATGTTTTTCGCGGCTGGAATGAAACTGAGACAGTCAAAAAAGGCCAGTTCTTGTCAACTTAAGAGAGTTGTTTTTTGTCTTCGTGGTTCCTCTAACGCAGGGAGCGAGTTCAGAAGGTCTGTATGTGCTTGCGTGTGAGCGCGCATGCTTACGCCTCATAAAAATAGCCCAGCTACAGAGAGATAGAGAGAGAGAGAACGAAAGAGGCTGTGTCCAAAGGACTGCTCGGCTTCTATAGGGTTACAGGGATTGATTTATTCCTGGCGTGTTTGACAGCGAAGCTGTTAGCCTCTCGTTATTTGGGAAATTTCGTGTCGTAGAGAAAAAAGACCAGATAGGACCCAGCAGTTCTTGCCCAAGACGCCGAGCACATGAATCAGGCAAATCAGGCCTAGAGTTTAGAGATCAGTACTTCTGCAAATATGAATCTACAAAACAAACATCGAAACCGCATGATGGATGGTGGGAACAATGGGACCCCCCCTACATGTGTTCTGTTAAAGATTAGGTTTGCGGCTTCTCTCGCAAGGGCAGGGAGGTTGACGTCATTCGAGGGCTGGCGCATGCGTCAGGCTGGACGGAACCCAGCAGTTGTCGCCCAAGATGCCGAGCGCACACGTCAGGACCCAATATTTGCCCCCATAGAAGCCGAGTGCAAGCGAAAAGCCCGCCGAGACAACGAGGAACATTTCATACCTTCCCTCATCAGCCTGTGTCGTGGTTTACAACAGCTGCGCTGGACATCCACATTCGCAGGGCGGGATGGCGTCCATTGTTTTAACGTGATTTACCTGAGGTACAAAGGTATGGTGCAGTACACGCGTTCGGGCACTGGCTCGCGGGCGAGCCACTTAATGGCGCAAGCTGTCCTGAGACACACAGTCGAAACCTTTAATAGGAGTGGCGCCACTGTCGCCAGTATGATGCCTTCACCGCCCAAAGTTCTATCGCTCGAGTCTAGATCACCAGGTGAAATAGTAAAGCTTTCTAAATGCCTCATTGTAATAATTGCTTAGGTACCTTTACCTTCTTATTTTCTAGGCTCGCGAAAGCGCGTACTACTAAGTTTGTGTACCCGAAGAAACGCTCGCTGTGCTCTCTAGACTCCGTAGCAGCAACCAGCAGTACAAACACAGTGCAGGAGCTGTGCAATCGCCATTGTAACAGGAACTTAGCTAAAAAAACTGCCTTCGCGTTCACATTTCATAAGAATATTCGTTAGGCATCTGCTGAAACTCTTTTTGCAAAGACGAAATTGAGGCAGGTGATGCATGACACCCTCGGCTTGTCGAGGTGTACACCTTGTCGAAAACGTAAAGGTGTGGGTAAAGGTGCGGGGTGCGCAGTGCGAAAACGTAAAGGTGCGGGGTGTACACCTTGTCGAAAACGTAAAGGTGTGGGTAAAGGTGCGGGGTGCGAAAACGTAAATGTGTGGGGTGTACACCTTGTCGAAAATGTAAAGGTGTGGCTAAAGGTGCGGGGTGTGGGGTGCGAAAACGTAAAGGTGCGGGGTGTACACCAGGTCGAAAACGTAAAGGTGTGGGTACTGTATGTTGGGATTCCGCCATTGCTGCAGTGGCATGCGCCATTCCTAGGTGACAAGTCCGTTTGCTCCCTCTCCCGAGCAAAACATTCGTACTGTGCTGTGAAGCACGTGGAACGGCATTTAGCGGCGAGCTGGTCAAACACCACTTGCCCCATTCCGCAATGTCACTGCAACCACTGAAACGAAATAATGTGACCATTCCGCAGTGCCTCCGTACGCAGCATGTTTATTTCGTAAGTGAGTGGCCCCTGACTCGGTGAGGTCGAGTATACTTTTAGAAGATCACCTCACCTTGAAGCTCAACTATGGCCATCAAATCTAGGTTTGGGCTAGTGGGTTGTACATAGCGACTTCACGTGCTGCTTTCAAGACTGTATACACAAAAGAACGACCCACGCGAACGATTTGGGGATGCAATGATATAATGCGGACAATCTTCCTGTGCGTGGTTCCTTTGTTTCAAGCACTGAAAGCAGTGCGTGAAGTCGAGAGGTCGTGTATGGCGTCTCCTTGCACGATATGAGAACATTTAAAATCAAATGCGGTTGTTTTGGGATGCTCTTACTCCATGCGAAAACTCCTCAACTCCTTGGGTTTTGTTAACCGATTGCCTGCGCAATACGCAGACAAGATTACATACTCCGCATTATCGCATCTTGGTGAAAGGGACCTTCAGCACCTATACGTTCGTTTAAAAATTACTAAATAACTCTTTGTGCTAAGGATACCTAGTTGAAATATCGTGTGTGAGTCCAGTTCTCAAGCAGAACATGATCATAGGGAGTGATGAAGAAGCTGGTTCTTGAGCGGCTGGTCTGAGACCTTGAAAGGAAGGACGTTAACTTATCACAAATTCTGAGCTTCATAGGCGGCAGAAATAGCGTAAGTAATGTAATTACGCCAGCACAGGATGTTAGCCAGCAGATGGATTTAAAGCACAATACCATAGCTGTACTACTTGGTCAAAAAGCTGTATTATCTGTTACCCATGACGCAATTTGCTGAGAAATGGCAGCTGTAGGTATCAGGGGGGGGAGATGTTTGCGTCGCTCTGCGACTGTCGTTGAGAAAGAGCTGTGCGTAACCCCCCCAAACAGGAAGAAAACAGGGTGTTCTGCAAGGCTGCATCCTCACAACCACTCTCTTTTCCATCTTTCTGGGTGGTGTACCGAAGGTATTACGTTCTGGCACAAGGATCTCACTGTGTCCTGCCTATATATGCGTCTGGTCCTCGAGAAGAAACCGCTCAAAGGTTGGAGTGAAGCTCCTGCTGGCAATTGGAAAATTTTGGTAGTACTTGAAGAACTGTGGCTTGGTTCTTCGACCTGAAAAAAATGCACCGTGATGGCATTTCCCCACAGGATATATAACGCTACTCACTGAGTATGAGATGCTGTATCATTTCATACGTGCGATGCCATTGAATCATGGCCTCTACAGGGCAATGTCGCGGGCACTTGCATCCAATCTGCTGTACACTGTGTTGCGTGCTACATGACACCCTCTAATCTTCTATGCGGGGCTGCATGCACTTAACTTGGGCTCTTGTTGTTCCAGGGGAGGGTTGCGAAAGGTTATCGGATATGCCTGAGCCCTAATCTAAGGACGCTTATCCTGTGGGTGGCGTAAAGGATCATGTGCGCTCACTGAGATACCACGGAAACAAATAGCTCAAGGTGGCGTATGCTGTGTGTCGTGCCACATGCGTGATCAACGTTTTCTTTTGACACGTGCGTTGAAGGATTTCGAATCGCATGATTTCAAATCGAATGAGTGCTCCAAAGAAACCTCGTTAATTTTTGCTGCAGTTATGCATATGGTAAACGATTCCAGTAGTGAGCAAGGTACGTTGTTGATGACGTTGTTAGGGGAACACGTAAGTAACAGGAAGGGCGCCCGAGAACACTACAAGACAGGAAGAGGTCCAAAATGTCAAAAATTGTGAACAGTGCCATCCCACCTTCGACACAAACCTTGGAGAGACTACAAATGAACGAACAAACATGAGCAGGGCAAAAGAATGGCTTAGATGGTTGGAGCAAATTTCCGCCTTCAGAAAACAGGCAGAAGTAGCAGCTGATGACGATGATGATAAAGATCACAATAGCAACTATTGGGCTAGGCAGTGCACACATTCAATTTCCGGTCAACTCCGGTACAGAAACAATCGGCTTGGGTAATAGGCCTACTCATTGAACCTTGCTGTCCTTCGATGGCAGGTGCGATACGATTCTGGCACACGGATAAAAAATGGATTTTGGCGCTGATGATTGTTAAGGTTTTAAAATATTTCAAACGCGTATGATCTGGTCACCAAGCAGTCGAAGCAAGCAGATATCAGCTTACCCACGCACCCAGATTCCCCAACCATTTTGCTGAATCGGTGGTGCAGGTATAAAACCACGCATTCCCTGTTGGTGTCTGAAACATGAAGGTATGAAGAACCATGCTAGCGAAGAGAGGAGAGAGTCGTAGCAGCACTTTCTCTTTAAGGACACTCCATTCCATCGTCCCTGCGCACATTAATATCCACACACGCAGGTGAAAAAATGCTAGGATTACAAGGAAATTTTCTTGCAGGACTGGTATGCGTTTACGGGTTACGATTCTTATGAGGCGTAACGAAATGCCTATCGTTGGAAGCCACTCGCAGCAATTATGCTAAGCGGGCTGCATGGTGTTTGTTATGTTGCTGCTTACACAGAACTCACTAAAAAGAGTGCTTAAACGACGCAAGCGGCATAAATGCCGTACTGGGCCGAATCTTTATCACAGGTTAGATTGCGGCGCTGTTTCAAACTTTTAAGACGCCAATAAAAGCATAGATTTGCTTTCAGCAACAACATTTTTACTGTTTATAATAACTATTTGTTAGGCCAAGGTGTCCAGAATTGTGGAAAGCAGGAAGTCCGAAGCCCTGTTTCACATTTGTAATAAGAACACAGCACAAAATACACGAAATTTGGTGGTTAATCCTCTTTTACACACTTGTGTGACAATTTTGAAAAAATTTTCTGGTTAGGATCATGAGCTGCAATGCATTTGATCGGCGCACGAACTGAACAGGCATGCACAGGCATGAAGACGAAATATAAATTCGGTTGACCCAAAATATTGCTACATGAAAAAAACGATCCTGCCGATTTGTAACACGTAACTCTCGACAAGTAAGCTACATTAATATGGAAATTAGATGAAGGGAGGCAACCCTCACGTCACTTTCTCACACTGCCCCTACAAATGACTAGTTTGTGTGTTGGCGACCGCAAATGTTGCCTCTTTTTCGTGTCTAGCGAGAAGCCTTCCGGTGCTTGTCGCTAGACACGACAAGAGCTTGTTTAGCGACACTGAAGGGCTTGAGCACCGAAGGGCTTTCGATTTCAGCTCGACAAAATCAAAAGCTTTCAATTGCTAAGAGTTAATTTAATGCGCCAAGAAAGTAGCGGTATGGCTTGACAGCACCTAAATAGGCTCCCTAAATTTACAGAAGTTTTGTTTTTGGTTGTGTTTCCATAATTTGTTTTTTTAAGTACTTCCGGGGTCGGCTGTTATATGATCCCTGGCAGGGATGGCTGGAAAAAAGCAGTTGCTTAACTTGCGATATATTTTCCATCTTTCAATAGCCATAGAACTAGAATACTGAATTTCCTTCGTGTTGTACAGATAAATATACAAGCTACACCGCAATTTTCACAGCAGTGGGTGAGGTCTGGGCATGGTGCAGGGAAACCCGTGGTGCTCCGCACAAAATAGGTGAAAAAAAGGCTGCCCAGTTGTTTGTCACGCAACAAGGTGGCTTTACTTCGAGGTTATTGATGCCTTACGCACGTCAGCGAGACACACAACCGTACTAAACGCCCGGTACAAATGCTGTGTAATTTTTGCGGTCGGAGTAACCCGGCCTCAGATGTTCCTTAAGCTTATAGTCATCGTAGCTGCACAGGCAAGTGTAATCACAGCCGTCATAGTCTGCGAACTAGAGCAATACATCGCTATTGGCTACGAACACAGAACTCGTTAAAGTGGGCATCTAAATGATAAGCTTATGACATGAGCGGAACAGGCGCCATGTATTGTTGCATCCGTACCGCCGGTATGGTAACCTTTAAAACCGCTATTTCGTGTGATTACCAATCCTGTCAGAAACCCTCACTTTACTCAAACACAACATTCTTCTCAACGCATGATTCCGCAACTTTTCGCGCAGAGAAATAAGAAAAACAGTTGTGTACGTTTTCTGATCTACGGCAGGCAACCATGGAATGCATATTCCCATTGGTCGCTTTAATAAAAAGAATAAGAGAAGCTTCTGGTCAAATTGAGCGGTTAGGGGTTGGCATAAGCTGGTATACCTCAATACCGGCAACTTCTGTTCAACGAAAGCTATTGGCAGGTCCACGTGACGGCCGCGTGATAAATTTAGGCGTTTTCATTCTTTAAGCCTTGGTAAGGTCCAGTTAAGACCCAGACACGTTCTTACCTGTGCTGCGCATGAGAAGTTACATCAACCAGTCGACTGCGCCAGTTATAACGCTGCGAACCGAACCAAGACCATCGATAAAATCTCTTAAATTCGAATTTTAAAGGGTGTATAAGTTGCAATGGGACGGCAGGCGGTTAACTCAGTACCTGTAATGCATGCATGAACAGTGTGAGCACCGGGGGATAGTGTACAAAGATGGAGCATTGAACATGCCATGAAGATTGTGCCTTTCAAGAGCATGTTTAGCTATCATGACGCGAAAAAGAAAGGAAAAGCAAGTGAGAAATGTGCTTCAAGAGAGAGAAAAAAAACGTCCCACAAGTTTTCGTTGGTTTTTGTAGATCTGCGACAGTTTCATATGATCTGGCGCACGCATTTCAGATTGGTGCTGCGAGAGGAATCTTCATTAGTGCCACATTAGTGGATTAACCTGTGTTTTATTTGTATTTTTGTGGGGAAGAAAATCGGCGCAAAATTTGAAACATGAAGGCTAAAGGAAGCGTGGTGCACTACAGAAGTATAAGCTTTATTTTACGGGATTGAAGAAAACACCATCTCGGGGAAGAAAATTACAAGCGCAGAGACATGTACACGTGGTTAAACCAACAGTGATACGAAAAAATCAACAAAAAAAAAAACAAAAACTAAGGAATCAGATAGGGCACTAAGCTTAGCGGAAAGCACTTAATCTCCTTCCCCGCTTGTGTTTCACGATCCACAACTCACCTTTTCGGCACGTGCGGAATCGTCTCCATACGTTGTTTTTCCTTCGTATTCCCGTTTTATTACCTGATATTTGACTACACGCGCTCATGTTCTCTTCTTCTAGAGCGCACAACGATATACTTTGGAGCTCGTTCGTAAAGTGCAATCAGAGAGCCGTGTTTTTCACTCTTTTTAGGGGCGGCATCTGAAGTGGTTTGGGGAAACTGCTATTTTTGAAACCGGTGAGCAGTGTAACTGGTGTAGTCACTTCCCGATGCTGTGAAGCTTTTACCTTATTCCTCTTGTAGATGGACTAAGGAGCGGTAGCTTGTCTAATCATTTAATCATCCGGCAAAATTTTTATCTATAAAGCTGACTGACAAACTGACTGAACAAACTTTATTGAGAAATAGGAAAAGGGGGGACTGGGGTAGGGGATAGAGTGGAGTGGAATTCATGGGTGGAGCCCTTGGTCCAGGGCCCCAGTGGCCAGTGCGCCTGTCTGCGCTCTCACCAGCAGGTTGAGTTGGTCCTGAAGAGTTGTGCCTACCAGGGCCGCCTCCCATGTATCATGTGTAGTAGGCTGCGTTGAGGAGTTACTGGTGCCCGTTCCCCATATGATTAGACAGGACCATGTGGCGTGAAACAGCGTGGCTGTCTCGCCGCATTTCTTACAGTTTTCGTCAAGGTCTCGATGTTGGTGTCGCCGCATCTGGGACCATCTGGGACGATTTCTACGTATTGGTCTGAATTTTTCTCAGGATTTGGGCTTCCGATGCCGTGAGGTCTTTATGTGGATGTGGGAACTGAACCCTCAGCTGTCGGGCTATGCGTAGAGTTTCAGCATAGGTGGGCGCCGTGTAAGGATACCTGGTGGTCCTGTCGGCTGCGTGGTATGTGAGCGCACACGCAGCCGCATTTGCCGCCTCATTATCTTAGAGACCTCGCTGTGCAGTTGTCGGAAGCGCCATTCGGTGGCCATAGCACAAACTACCACTATGGAGTCACACCTCTTGGTTTTATCCTTCCTGATGGCCCGGGATCTCTCACTCAGGCTTCATAATTTTGAATCTCACCTACTCCGCGGTTAATACCGCCGTTTTATTAATCAGGGAACAGTTTATTACACGCGCAGCCTGTTCGCTATCGGTTAACTTTCACCAATCAAACTGGTGGGTGGGTGTGTGGTCGCAGTGACTTCAGCAAATCTCGGAGGAGGATGGCTCGAGGAAACGATTGTTCAATTGTTAACGCACGTTTCTCGAGCGTGTAATTAACTACACAAAAAAAACAACAACGACGAACATGATCAGTCTGTATACACTCTAAAATTTAACTACTACAGTGGTTTTGGGTATGTGTATAACTATATACATTGTCCATTTGATTTCGGCACCTCTAAAGCAGCCTAAGAGCTTTTTTCCCTCATTTTGTGACCAGGAATTTTGGTCTGGCGTCTACCAAAAGCGGTGTATATGGTTACTGAAAAATGCTCGCGAGTGATGGAGTTAAACTTCCTGCAGAAAGACTTGCACAAAAAGCATATTCAGTTTCTTAGAAAGTCGACAAACGTAGCCGCTTTTAATCTGGGAAACAAAAAATAACGGGAAGCCCGTCCCCGACTGTGTGTCCGAACGACGATCCCAACGCAAGCCGTAACCAGCCACGTCGAAACAAATAACTATGGAGGAGGCTTAAATTACAAGCAAAGACGTGGAAAACTTTCGAGACTGTCGCAGCGAGTTAGATATATGAGTACAGGAATTATTGTTCCGAGCCTTCCTTTGTGTTCTGTCGTTGTGATATCCTGTGAGTCGGCAACTACTAGTACCGCAGCTGACCTTCCGTTCTATCGCTATTTACGTTACATTGAGTGTTCAGGCGGCTGACAAGCCAGGCTGAACCGTTTGAGAAGTAACGAAAGTGCAGGCGGCAAGCACATCTCAAAGACAGTGCTCAGTGTATTGCTCAATTCAACGGCGAATCAGATTTCTAGGTGTTATTGTGCTGTGCTGTATAAAGCGGCTTGCAAAAGCGGAATAGGACTCGTGAA
Organism: Haemaphysalis longicornis; assembly: GCF_048455015.1. Lineage (NCBI taxonomy): Eukaryota > Metazoa > Arthropoda > Arachnida > Ixodida > Ixodidae > Haemaphysalis > Haemaphysalis longicornis. Next base: position 127,105,521 of record NW_027526445.1, on the reverse strand, counting down.
TCTTGTTTGTTTAGCTAAATATTTATATTTATGTTTAAAAGCTGTGAAAATGAGTCTTTCGAAAAAAGATCATGGGGCCGCTTTACCCACACGGGCACGGTTTTGAAACACAGTGACGAGTACCGCTTACATTTGCTCTCGTACATTTCGTCTCCCACACGTAAGTGGTAGAAACAAGACGAGATGTAACGGCTAGATCCTGGGATTCGGCTACGGTGTTGTGACGCGAGTAATCAGGGTGGGGTGCATTGTGCTACGAGATTTTCCGTGTCCTCCTTCAGAGATGCAGACCCGTCAAGGGGAGGCTGCTTTCACGTCTCCTTGACGTTGAGGTAGTCTTTCTGAGCCTTATCGCTACCGCGACATCGCATTGGCGCTGATAACGCTGGAAAAAAACTGAGGTGTCCGTATGTGGCTACACAGATGTGCACTGGTTTCCTCCGAAATGAAGGCGGATCGTTCTGGCAACGCCTACGACGCTACGGAAGACGCAAGAAAAAAAAAAGGAGGATGCGGAACCCAAGCTTGTCACTATGATTCGACAGCTCCGACTTGAGGCCTCATCACGTCGCAAACAAACTTAAAAAGAAAAGCTAAATATGTAAAGATATACGTTTCAGCCGCCAAACCATCCGCACCCCGCCAGCATCCCAAAAGCCTCCCCTCCACTAGCTCTACAAACAAACACAGAGATCAGATATCTATTTCACCAAACAATACTGACTATCTAATTTCTGGGCCCTTAATAAGGCCGATAACGTCTTGTATGTGTCGTATGTAACATGTAAGAGTAGTATTTGAGGCATACGGTGCGATTGAGTCGCGGACTATTTCGCGACGCTCGCGGCGCGGAGGAAGCTTGTCGTTCGCGCGGAGCGAGGCGGTCGGCGCTGGCCGGCCCAGAGTGCATCGCGCCGCGGTCCCCTCCCCACGGGCTGCGTGCGGCAGGAGACGAGATCGCGTCGCCGTCGGAGTGAGTGGAGCGGTAGTTGCGGAGCGTGGCTTTGTGAGAAGCGGAGCTGTGTGCGGTGTGAGTGTGGAGGTCCGTGTGCGGCCGCAGTGAGTTCCGTGCGTGTGGTGGGCGAGCAGCGAGGGAGAACCAAAAACTAGGCGACCGTCCATGATCGTGCTGCGAAGGACTTCGAGGTGCGACGGCTACGACGGCGGCGACGACGTCTTTCCGGGCAAGTTGGGGCCGTCGCCCTACACCTGAGGATTATCGCAAGACGGACGCCCGCGCGCGGCCAAAATGACACTCCTGCCGAGGAGGGAACATGACCGAAGCTAGCTTCCACGAGTGAGTATTACGATTCGCTTTCGGTGCGGCCCACTACTTAGCTCACGCCACCGCACATCATTTGAGTACGGGGAACCGCCGTGTTTTTCATGCTCGCACAACTCCACGGCTGGTTCGTTTCCGATTCTCGTCGCCCTGCCTCGATCACGCGAGAGTTTTGCGATATGGGGGAAACGGACCCGCAGCTCGTTTTAAGCCAACGGCGCCGCTAAACAGCGCCTGGTGCGCTGGGCGCTGTTGCTGCTTCAGTTTCGGCCAGTTCGCGTCGCCGTACGAGCCCGAGCGCCGCGGCAGCGTCGTCTCTCTTTCGCTGCCGTTCGTTCACTTGCTCCCTCCGTCTCCCTCCTTCCGTTTATTTTTTTTTTTCGTCCCCTCTCGGCTCTTCGCTCTCTCTGCGTTTCCTGCGTCTTCTGTACGTCCTCTTCGTCGGTCTCCCCCCAGACACGCGCTTCCCCCATGCTCTTCGCAGCCATTGCAAGCAGCGAAGCTTTCAGGCTCTCCCTGAAAGACTCCCCGCGATCTCCGAACTCCGTGCCGTCGAATCTCCTCGGACCCCAAGTTTGGTTAGGCCTAGCGTTTTGTGAGTCTGCTGGAACACTCGGCGCCCATACAAACCTCCCCCCCTCTCTGATTCTTAACACAGCGTGCGCATATTTGTATCTGTTGGGAGTAGTCATCGGCGAAGTAGTCGAGCCTGGGCGTTGTGTTTTAATAATCATTTAGTCTCGGTGCGCTACTTCGTAACGACGAAATGAATATGCCGCGCGCCGGAATGCCACGTTTCTGAAGTCAGCGCAACAGTCCTTGTGGGAGGAAACTTTTATTCCGCTGCCGTCATAGCCGCCGAGAATTAAAGGCCCACACGCAAGCGTAGAATGCACTCCATTGTCGGTGCCCAACGAGGGAGCTTCGTGATCCGACGTGCCGTACAACACATGAACGAGGGCGGTCTGCTCCGTTTTACGCGAAACTTGTCCAGACTTTGTTTCTGGTTTCCTCCGCACGTTCATTCTCTCTTACCCCACTCTTTCTCTCCTTCTTTCGCACAGTTGTTTTTAACTTCTTTTGTCGGCGGCAACCAACAGCAGCTTCCGTGCGGGAAAGGGCTTTCTTCGTCGTAGTCGTACCGAGGAGGAGGGCACGGCATCAATGCGTACGCACGATCGTGTTCACTTCTCGCAGCCTTGCTTGCTCGACTGCGTGAGTTGTCGGTGCTCTCTCCTTCTTTGTGACCCTCCCTCTCTCCTCCAGCCGGCCGGCCGCTGCGCGCGGTGTGGAGCTTTCCATTTTTAGTTTTCGTTCGTTTTTCCTCTTTTGCGCGCAGTGATTATTTATTCTAGTCAGGCAGCTTTCCCGGCTCTTCCCCTCCGTCTTCCCTTTCCTCTCCTCGTCGTCGGCTGCTGCGTTTGTTCTCGCGCGAGTCGTTTCCGGCGCGGCTCTTAATCGCGGCTGCTGACCCACTCGCTGGTGGTATCGCCGCCGGCAAGGCTGCTGAAGTCCCTCTCTCTCTCCTCTTCCCGTCTTCTCTTTCTTTGTCGTTCTTTTTTTTCCCCTGGTTTCCTCACTGCCGCGCGTAGTACGTCCGATTGCAGGCGCTTCGCCTCTCGATTTTTTACCCTGTTGTGCGACTTCCTGTAGCATTCTCAGTAAAAAAAAAAAAAAAAGTGGGACGCATGGTAGGATGGGGGAGGGAATGAATAACGATCACGTGAACGTATGCGTTGAGGTTATTTCAAGCCACCTGGTCGTATCATATATCGCGTGGTGGAAAATGCATTCCAGCGAAAATAGTCGGTATAGTCTGCGAAATTTAAGGATTATGTGCTCGGCGTGGAATGGTGCGTGGACATTCCGCATTATCTCGACTCCAACCCGCCGTATTGTGGCCATTTAGCGTCCTTGCGTTCTTCGAGCAACGAGGGTGCGAACAGAAGTTCTGCGGCAAACGCTGAGTTTTTTTCGCAACAGAAAGATGGCAGGCGCCGCCGCCCTCAGAAGTAAAACACAGAAAAAAGAAGCGCTCGCTAGCGTTGCTAGGCGACGCCTGGGCAACCTAAAGTCACGTGGATGAGAGGGGAGTACGGGCTCGTCTGCTGAACGGCGAAGACGTTGTACGGCTGCAACTCTTTTCTGTCACTTCTCTGATTAATTTTGGGGCGGAATACTCAGTTTTGTCCATTTTCGTGTCCGTTTCAGAGTGTTCATTTCCAGCGAAGACTGATTGGCTGAAACCAAACGTCCCGGGACGTGACGCAGCATGACATTGGTCAGAGGCCTCGCGAGTGCTTCCACGTCACGATTGAAATGTGCGCGAAATGGACATTTTTGAAACGGACGGCACTCGAAGTTGCGCCCCTGAATTATCCGGATAGGTTGCCCTCGGAAATGGAAAGGGTTTTAGCGCCACAGCGCTGGGATGTGTCTCTCGCGAAATGCTGGCGCTAAAATCCGGGGAATACCCGCGGCACCGCAGATGATAGTACATGTAACAAGTTAATAACGTTATTTGACAACATTTCATCTGCCGCTGTATAATTCTTTCTCTGCAGTGTGTGCGCGAATGGTTTTTATTTTTTTTTTTTTACAGCCGAAGGAAAAGTCCAGTGTCATCAAAGTTGCTAGTGCATGGCCATTCTTAGTTCTCAGCAAGAACGCATGATTACTTCTAACACGGTATTTACCAACTCGATTTACCAAATCGAAGAGACACTTAATCGCCCTGAAGCATGATATGATCATCCGGTCATCTCATTGTTGCCTCAGGCGATGTCCAGCATTTGCTGTTTGGCTGGTATCGGTACCCGTGAGAGCAGATATCGTGCGCACCCTTCGCCGAGGTGTTTATCCCGGGAAATATCGCTCAACTTATCGCGCGCTACGAGACTATATATCGGCACGAGTCGGAAATAGCAGGACGCTTGAATGGCGAGATTTCCCGGCAGTGCATGATGTCGTAAACATAACGGGAACGCCATCGTGACGCGTGACGACTCTACATTCATTTGGCAATAGATGGTATTCACTGAAAAGTTTAGCTGTCAATTTCTTCGCTTGGCAACACTGAAAACTACCATGGCCGAAGCGCCACGGACATGGCGCAGCTTATGCCACTGCGCCCGCACGCCGCAGAAAAAAAAAAAAAAAAAAAAACACCGGCGTGCGTCGTATGCCCCGTTTCAACCCGATTCTCAACGGTGGTGTCAACGGAGATGTTATTAATCGCACTCACACTGGAGTCGACATTCTGTTCGGCGGGGTAGAGTTTGGAACGTCCAACGCACATGTGCTTAGCACACACAAGTACCGCCATACCGTGGAGCCCAACGTAACCAGTTACGGCGCTCTCACATGGTTGCCTGCATGCGTGCCTCGCCAGTTAATACAACCTATAGCGGCAGGGAATGTGGTCGCGGAATTATAGTGGCGTGAGCATTGCAACAGTACTCAGCATTTTCACACCAGGGCAACTGACTCTTCTCAACATATCGGAATGACATACACACATTGCATACATACATACATACATACATACATACATACATACTACATGCATACATACAGTGAACAAACCTTCGTTATAACGGAAATCCTAGGGAGAAGAATAGCTTCGTTATAAGCGATACTCCGTTAAAAGCGAAGGTGGTTCGCCCCCATTGCACTGTTGTTTGGACCGTGCGTGAATCACTGAATAATGCGAGATTTTGAATGAAGCGATTTTGTTGCACGATGGTTTATACTGTACACACACACACACACACACACACACACACACACACACACACACACACACACACACACACACACACACACACACACACACACACACACACACTTCCCTCCCTCTCTCTTTATCTATTGCACAAATAGAGGCTAGGAGCTGGTGTGTCCCTGGCTTATGCTGTCCTCTTGACACCTTACTGCGTGCTGTTGGGACGGAGTATTTCATCCAGAGTCTTAATGGAGTTCTAATCCACCCAGGAGACCGTAGGTTGTGCTACGATGGCAGTCGTTCACTGCCGATTTCATCCTTTTCTACTATTCCGATGGTAGTGATAGAGTGGAGGCCTTCGTTCTCATTTTAGCCACAGCTCTGCGTTCTCATGGCTGTGTTTGTGTCGCGGGTGGAATGTATCGGAGTGATGTAGCAAAGGCTAGCTCTTCCACATTAAAGAAACTGCAAAGCTTCCTATAAGCGCTTTCACTCTTTCCTTTGCGTCTTGAAGCATTGTCAAAATCTATAGTTATCAACAGCACCAAGCGGCACTGCGTGATTTTCTCGTCGCTGCAGAACTATGCGTCTCCCGTTTCTGCTTTGTTTTTTGGCTTTTTTTTTTCTTTCTAAAGTGGCTATGGAATGCGTTTATTGTTGCAACAGAAGGGAAGCGGCCAACAGCCGCTTCGTTGCTGTAACGACGTAATTGCAGCGGTCTAAGAATGCCCAAGACCCTAGGAAGAGATGAAGAAAATGTTTTGAGCTAATTTCTGAGTTATCTGATGGGCATAGAGCAGTCATTTTTGGCTGAGGTACTCTCTGACCCCGTATTTTAAGTACTGCGTGTGTTGGTTTACCACTTTCTGAAAGCATTGAGGATTTAGAGAACGAGTTGAAAGAAGTATTGCAGGGCCCCTTTAAACAAAGCTATGTTTTGTCCTCATAAATGCGCTCACGCGAAGGAGCGGCCGGAACGGAGGAGGACCCCGAGTCGCAGTCGACGTCGACGACCACCGCGCTGCCTACAGCAGCAGCAGCAGCAGACTCGGCGGCGCCGGCGGCCTCGCGGCGGGGTCTGCGTCGCCGCCGTCGTCGTCGTGCTGTGGTTGTTCCCCTGGGCGAGCGCGATTACAAACACTCCGGGGCGGCTGTTTACCCAGGCCGATAAGCGGCCCCCGAGCGTCGTTTACGAGACGCCACGCGCTCGGACGGACGTGCACGCTAGAAGCGATCGAAAAGTAACTGCGTGTGGACAAAAAAAAGAAAAAAAAAGAGGGCCGGAGGGTTGTTGATCCTGGTAGCAGACGTGGGATCCGGACAACGTGGCGTCGAAGCGAATTAGCGGTAAAATTGCAGCCCGCGTTGTAATAATTGTTGTGTTACCTTCATTGGACGTAACTTTACTAGACAGGAAAATCACTGTGACCGATTGATGATAGTGATAGTGGTGCAGGCGTGAGGCGCGGACGCGAAACGCGCCGCGAGAGAGAGAGAGAGAGAGAGAGAGAGAGAGAGAGAGAGAGAGAGAGAGAGAGAGAGAGAGAGAGAGAGAGAGAGAGAGAGAGAGAAATACCATTTTTTTAAAGAGCTCCCCCTTATGGGGCGGTGGCGGCTGCCCACAGGGCCGCAGCGACCTGGAGGCCTCGGGAGGTGACTAGCACCTGGTCCAAAACCTCGGAGCTCCCGTCTTCCCCGCGGTAATACGCTCGTCATATTCGAGAGTTATGCCAAAGAGGAAAACCGGTCCAGGTACCGTACCCGGTATACGCCCGCGCATGCGCACAGCCAGTTTTTCCGCCTCTGCTCATGCGCAGTAGCGCCGGTCGCCTTCCGGCTACCGTAACGGGACCGGTTTTCCTCTCTGGCATAACTCTCTATTAAATTCTACTGTACACCGTGATGGCCTCTCGTGTCGCGTGACAACCGCGTTGCTGTCACCGGGCAGGAGTGGTTTTATTCAAAGGTCGTTGCTAATTCTTCGTTTACCCCTCGACGGCAGTCGTAAAGTCGCGGCTCTGGTGAGCTCCCGTGTAAAACTCAGGGTGCAACTCCGGTTCAAGATGAGGGATACAAAACAAAGTCCGAAGATCCGGAGATCGGCGGGCGACTCGACCACGGAGTTCCCTGGCGATGTTGTTGTATAGCACTGACAAGTCCGTTGGAGGTGGGCAGTGTTGCCACCGCGAGAGTTGGTCGTACATCGTCCGTATAGAGGGCTGCTTCGTCCCAGGTGAGGTTTTTACGATGTCAGGCCTCCTCTGTATGCTGAGGGAATGGGCCTGGCACAAGTGTTGGGCTGTCTGAGAACAGGGTAAAGTCTACATGGCGCGATTTTCCCTGCGAATTCGCTGATGCGGCGCCGCTCGTGCGACAAAACGACGTTTTTTCGTTGTTGTGGCAAAGTGCCAAATGTTTGGAACCGTCGAGAATCCCCCGCGAACGCCGCTCGTGCAGCGTAGAGGGGCCGACCCGCGGCCAATAGGAACACAGCTAGGTGAACGTCACGGCATCACCATCTGCACGCTTAGCAACCAGATGGCGTTGCTTGTATATATAAGCGCGGGTGCATCAAAACAAACGCGCGCGCGTTCACAACACGATGTCGCGCGGCATTTTCATCGAATGCTTAATCGGTATCCGCGCAAGGGGCGGACATCCCCGCAGGGAACAAGTACAGAACCCAAGAAGAACCGACCGGGCTAAACCGAAATGTGCTAGGCGGGCACAACAAGCGAACCCAGGGTTGCTTGCTGTGTTTGTCTTCTCCGCTATGTGTGCGTATAATTGATAAATAATTGGCGATTGTTGTATGAAACCGCAGGTAAACTCATATTTATTGCAAAACAGTCAGAAACAACTTGCCCAGAAAGTAAAATAAAACACGTTTTTTAACTCACAAGCTTTCCTCGCGGCAGGCTTAATTCAGTCTGCAAACAATGTGCCTCCGAAATGCGAAGAGCGTGACGTTCGGAGGCCATGTAGACATTTCCAGGCATTGCGAACTTCGCATGTGCGAATGTTCGTTCCACCGAATTCGCAGATGAAAAACGCACCATGTAGAACGGGTTTAACGTAGTCGCTGGGGCCTGCGAATCGTCTGATTCGTTTCTTTCACTCGGTAACTTCGTGAATTTGAGAAAGTGTTAATCAGTTTGTTCGTTAAATCGAGAAATTCGTAAAATCGGGGTTCACCCGTGCATGTGATTTTCATACCGGCCGATTGGAGGGCTTCGGTCGTGGGGTGTCTTTGTAGCAGTTTCAGGGTCAACGTTTTTCGCGCATAGTCCGTGAGGAGTGGCGTATCTCTGCGTCAGTGCGGTTGCCCGTGCACTTTTGACGAAATGCCGTACTCCGCGGTTAATACCGGTGTCCCCAAGCGCCGAGTGAAAGGGCCGCGCCTGTGAAAGGGTAGGTAGTGCCTGCCAAGCGAAGGCGTGCCCGGACGGATGAACAGCTGAGGGGATAAAGCGGCACCCTGCGGCGCACCACACCTTGCGTCTTTCAGAAGCTCTCCTCCGGACGGCAACAGCGCCTGTCCACTGGCGTGCATTGATCCGAACTGCGCCCACTCGCCCTCCCCGCCAAACCTCTTGTCCGACCGTTATGAATCACTCGTCCTGAGACGGCACAAGGAGCGACGACGAGAGGTAAAAGTCCGAGGTGACTTCACCCAGTGGCTGCCTCGCTTTGCTATCGAAGCCATTCACGAAAACTGAGATGAAAGAGCATTGTTCGCGACTGGATTTAGCCCCTTGCGGTGTACAATGGCGCAGTGACTAAGTCGGGTGTTATACGTTGCGGGTTCGATTACAGGTTGTGGGAAAGGGCGGGGAAGGGGCATCTTGAAATTGCGGAACAATACCTATAGAGGTATTTCTTAAGGGATCTGTCATCCCCCACTCAAGGGCTTCTTCTTGTAGTCCTCGTGTATTGATGTAGAGTAACACTCACATGAAGTCATAGTGAGAGAGAGAGAGAGAGAGAGAGAGAGAGAGAGAGAGAGAGAGTGAGAGAGAGAGAGAGAGAGAGAGAGAGTCAAGTGGGCGAAATGGGAGTGGGAAGCGTGTATTGATACACATACGTATATTTACGGACAAATGAAATGAGAACACAGAAATATGAGCCAGAACACGCGGAATCAAAGAATATGAATAGTGGCCATAAAATAACAGCCCATTAGTGGTATATTTGGAAAGACACACTTTCAAACTTTGTCACCGTAACAAAGGCACGCCACAATTCGACTTCCAGGGGAAAAAAATGCGCTTTTTATGTGTTTTGGATCATATTTTACATTCACATTTATTTTTTCCATGACTACAGTTAAACACCAAATTCGCTATACGCGGCTTTCACGTGACGCCACCATTTCCGGTGCATCGCTGTCAGCTTTCTCGCGCTGCTAGAGAGAGATAAGAGCGGCAGGTAAGTTGCACAGCTTCCCACCATTCACGCAGTGCACCAACACGGCAGTTGCAGTGACGTCACTGTGAGCTGCCCATGCTTGCTAAGCTCGTAATTGTGTAACATTAATATCACCTGCCCCCTTATACCCTAGTTACACGGACACCCTTAACCATGGTTAACCTAACCGCAGTTAGACCTAACCATAGTCGGCCGGAGTTACACGGCAGACCTAACTGCAGTTAGCCCGCTAACCATGGTCCGCGCTAACTTCGGTCGGCTACCTAAGTTAGGGCTTTCAAACTGCAAACATGGCGTCGGGCGCGATACAGGGATAAACGAGTGCAGCGCGGCGACCGATGCGAAGCGCGTGTTGTGGACGACGGAGACAACGAAGGCGCTGATAAACATTTGGCAGAACAACCTCGAATCCCTCCGCTCCACATCCCGCAACGCAAAAATTTACAGTGCAAGCGGTAAAAGGTAGCAGAAGCGATCCGGAATGGCAAAAATACACTCCAACAACACGACGACGACCCACGACAACGTTTTTACAGCGCTGGCTTTGGCTGACCTCGGCTTGTTGAGTGGCTTCGTAGACAGTGTTGACGAGTTGTTTTTACGCAGAGTTACTGGATATAGAGTAACTCTGGTTTTTACGTTCGCGCTGTCTAAAAAAAACGTAAACGTGTGCGCTAAAATAGATAGTTTTGCAATTGCTGTTTTGAATGTTTTGTTATAAACTTGCAACATCTCTTTTTTTGCCATTACAGTAGCTTGAACATAATTTGTCATTTCGCGTTTGCATAGACCACGTGACCGCTTGACCCACGCTCGGATTGCGTGTAACAGCAGCTGACCATGGTTAGCGCTAACTGCGGTTAAGCTGGGTAACTATAGTTAGGCGTAACCATGGTTAGGTGTGCCCGTCTAACTAGAGTATAAGTCGTCGTAAAGACATTTATTGAGCAGAAAAGTGGAACCACATACACTTTCCCAACGCATCTGACACTTCGCAAGGCCTTTATAGGAGCGGAGAACCTTCCGAAGATCCTCCAGCCCAGCTAATTTGTAATTGTAAGTGCCAAACCTAATAGCCAGGTCGGTGTTTGTACCTATACAGTACTCCGCTGCAAGAGGCGTGGATCTAGTCTTGTTGTGCGCTCATTAGTATCTTTTCTGGGGGGTGATGGACACGATTTTTCCAACGTACTCGCCGAAAACTCCGAAACCAAGTAGAAGCATCTTTATTCACGCCCTATCGAGGCTGATGCCTCCCGAACACTCTTTATAGTACTGATAGCGCTCATTACGAAAGCCGTCATGGCAGGTGTGGTAGTCATTTACAGGCTCTCCCCTCCGTATCTCCTTGAAGCGTGCGCTTATCGCCGCTGTCGCGACGTCGCCTCACGACAGAGCGACGACCGAACGACGATGACTTCCACGGTTGCCACTATAAACCGCTCGTACACACGGGCGTGGGCCCAGCACGCGGGGCCCGTCTTCGTGCGGGCCGACGTCTGCGTCCACCATGAATGAGAAGCGGCGGCCTTCTTTTTTTTTTTTTTTTTTACCCGTACGCCAGAGAACCCGGGGCAGCCGCGTGGAAGCGGGCCAAGTTCGGCGGGAAATGACGTAACATTCTTTGGAAGCGAAGACTGAGACGTCTGCTGCTGTCGGTGCCCGAGAAGACCCCGCGCCACCCAGAAGGCTCGCGTGGTCTTCTCCCGGACTCACCTTCGCTAAAGAGAGAGAGAGAGAGAGAGAGAGAGAGAGAGAGAGAGAGAGAGAGAGAGAGAACTGGCGGTGTGGAGCATTTTCGCTTTTAGGGGCAAATCCTCTTGGGTGCTGGGGCTGTTGGCGTCTCCTGTCGTCGTCGCCGTAATCGTCGTTCGTCTCGTGTAGTCACGGTACTAAAACACCGGGAAACTAGTTTACGCCTCGCGCTGGAACGTTTTGCGTGGTTGAAAAAAAACACCGGGAAACTCGTTTACGCCTCGCGCTTCAAAGACAAGGTACTTTTACAGCAAAGCTCTATACCTGTACCCCCCAACGGTTTCATCTCCGCTTGCAAGAACGCCGAGGCACCAAGAATACACTTATACACTGCATGCTTCGCCCCTCCCCGGGTTTCGCATCAGTGGAGGTGGCCCGGGATTTTTAGTTTGAAGAGGCCACATAAATACAAAATGCAACTTTATTCAGCTTGAAAAAGCTAGCCTTTGGCAGCTCACTGAGCCCCATTTCAGCGCCAAAAGATGTTTGTTAACGAAACAAAGAAACGCGATAAACATTGAAAAAAATTTCGAATTTCGCGCTACGTTGACGCAGTATGGGCATGAATGGCGTAATATGGGCGACAAATAGAAGAGTAGTTACTCACTACGCTTAAGCATTCAAGTGATACGATCAAACGGAACACGAGGCCGCACTACAATCTCCCAGTCATGTTTGCTGGCGGTGGTTTAGATCTGCGGCCGCCAATCGCACAAAGGAGATTTTGTGACGTCACCGAAGAGCCGGCGGACAGTGGCCGGGGAGTGGGCACTGCTTGATGTGTTTTCTTTGATGTCTCGATTACTTGTTCCAAGTTTGCGATGCCAATTTGTACCATGTTAACCCGCACAAAGCAGTCTTTCTGGTAAACCAAACTTGTGTTTTGTATGCGTGGCACCTTTACGCCTACCTATAATAAACAACGGGCGATTGACGAAGGCTTTCACAGTCACGGAGAGGCGAAAACTTCTCCAATCCCTTCCCCAAGAAAGTCGGCAGAAGCGCGAAAGCTAACTGCGCGTCCACTTGATCGTCAAACCTTCGAGGACACAAATCGAAAACGAAGAACGAACCCACGCGACGATTTCTCGAGCGCGAAGTGCGTCTACAAACGATCTAAGTGTATACGGATGCGTGGTTTATGAGATAAAGGTGTACTGCCGCACTCCTTCTTCATGATGCATTCGCGTTGTGTCTTACCGAGAAGCGTCCCTTTTTCGCGATTTTTCGCGAAAGCCCGGTTTCACGTATCCGCCGCGTGCAGACATCTTACCAGACATTTTCGGTCGACCGATCAGTCTATGGGAGAACGCATTAGTTTTTCGACAGGACGCCATCGGTCCCAATAAGAAAGTTTTCGTTTTAAATACAAATGGAGCAGTCCCAGTGCATGAGAACTAGGTGAACAAAAACTTGAACTGCAGTTGATCACACTACCCGTACACTCCTGTTTTTCAAAAAAAAAAAAAAACAGATCCCAGCCCTTATTCCGCGTACCGCGCTACTGCGGCTTTTCTTTTTCTTTTTTGCCTACACCGTCTCCACTGGTTGAAACACTAGTGTACACTGAGTGTAGGCTTGTCATGGCCGGGCAAATGCATTTGACGCTACGCTGGCTATAGTATCGTAGCCACGCATGTAAATAAAAATGCCCCAGTGAAGGGCGGGATGGAACATAGCTCCCCTTCCCAGGTAAGTGAAGATAGTGTTGAAACCACTGTTTCTGCTCTGAAGGAAATTTTTAATACCTTATACCGATTCTCCTCCGTCCAGCGACGACGACGACGGTTGAAACGAAAAGCTTTCTTGCGTGCGGAGAATCAGATGACAAAGTGCCAAAGTCAAAGTCGCTGCAGTCGAAGTCAAAACGTCAACGATCAAAGTGTTACCTGATTCAGACGACAGCAAACCACGAAACCCTAACCAGAAATCTGAGCCCGCCCCCACCCATGTCGTAGTCCTTAGACAGAGGGGGTTTAAACTGCCGAATTCAAAGCCAAAGTCCACTTTAACTGAGTCGAAGTCCAAAGCTAATGGCCGCGCAACGAACCCAAAGGAAATGCTGAGCGACCCGAATGCGATGATGATGTTAAAGATCCCCAGGTGGTCAAAATTAATCAGGAGCCCTCCACTACGGCGCGCCGCGTCGCCTGTGTAGCGTCGGCGCGTTAAAACTTGTAATCACACCGTCAGAATGCGATGATGGCTCAATCGGATATACACTTGGGCTTCATGACGCGAGGGCGAGGAACCCTGGTTCGATTCCGACCGCGGGAGAGTTTTTTTTTTCTTCTTGTTTTATCATAATCATCGTCATCATGTCTAATCTCGTTGTGTAAAGCTGGCTTTCCTGCAGCGCGTTTTCGTTACGACACCGCTATCAGTGAGACCAAGAAAGTTTCGCTTTAAAACGTCCTGCATAGCGTGGCCGTGGTTGCTTGTTATGAGACGAATGCCTATCGATTTCTTGTGGGATTGTAGTCTCTATTACTGTGATAGAATGCACAACTTTTTTTGTTTGACCGTGATTTTATTTTTTTATTATTATTTTTTGTTTACATACTGCCAGTCTCCACTCAGGCCATAGCAGGTGGGCGCAATGCACTGCAGGTACAAAGTACGCTTGAAAGAGGTAGCAGAAGAGGGGACGATACATGGCCGTTCCATACATCTCAATCTTTATTGCATTTTTTCTGCTCAATTCGTCTTGCCCTGTCACGTGACGGAGTGCTGTGCCGGGCACTTTTTGGCGCGAAATAACGAATGGTGCGGACAGCGGCGGTTCCCGCTGCTGCTTGTTTTTTCGGCGGGGAGAGTGCCGTGTGGGCGCTAATTAATCACGCTGATGTATATATACTGCCGCCGCCAAACAGCGCGTCTAGCGCTACATACAGCGAACTTTCGTTATAACAAAATCGCCTTATTTTAATTCTCCATTTTATCTAAGCTTTTCCCGCTCCCGGCTGCAATGTAGCGAGAGCAAATCCTCTCCTAACGAAATTGGTTTCGTGACTTTCGAAATAACCAGGCAGAGAGAGAGAGAGAGAGAGAGAGAGAGAGAGAGAGAGAGAGAGAGAGAGAGAGAGAGATAGAGAGAGAGAGAGAGAGAGAGAGAGAGAGAGAGAGAGAGAGGGAGGGAGGGAGGGAAAGAGGGAGAGAGGGAGGGCAAGAGGGAGTACAAACTTTAGTTAAATCAAGGAAAACCTTCAGAGAGACGTCCTCATTCCAGGATGCCTTGAGCTCGGGCCGCGTCGACTGCCCTTTCTATCAAGCGCAGCTGAACTTTGAGGCCAAAGCTAGCCAAGGGTTTTTCCCAAAGCTCTACGGAAAGGTGGATGTTGTTTAAGGGGCGGGGGGCGGGGGGGGGGGGGGGGGGGGGGAGGTGGGGCGGAAGGGGTACGTGAGAGGATGAACCTCTCCATTTCGGTTGCTCCTAACCTCACTCGTTGGCTAGACAGGTGCGCCTCTGTTAACTCCTCGGCCGAGTCGTGGATGACAAGTTGGAGTAGCCGTTCATAACGAAGGTTTACGGTACAGTAAAGCTTGCCTTATCGACGAGCAGGTTGCTGCGCAGCCGTTGGGAGATGTCTTTGCATGGGTGCACGATCCTATGGAGTTATTAAGTAAGGCTAGCTATAGACGGTAAACTCCCGTTACAACGAAGTAAGCGGTACTTCGGTAGAAGCGGGGATAACTTCCTATCCATGTATCTTAGGGCGCGGAAATTAATTAGGATGGATGGCTTTTATCAGGGTGCAGTGGTTTATGTAACTTGTGATTGAGAACGCAAAAAAAAAAACGAATTTCTAACGAGGCATGGCGTCTGTCTTCTCGGCCATTATTCTCTGTGCATTCGCTGAAGTCGAAATCATAGGTTGTCATTAATCGATATGAATATAAAAACCGGCTTCCCTTATACGTTGCCAAAAATTACTGGTCGCTCTCTGCCTCTCTATTTATAAAGTCAAAGACGACGCAGTTGTCTTCAAGGGCGACAAAAGCAAAACACAAATAAACACAATGCATATATATATATATATATATATATATATATATATATATATATATATATATATATATATGTATATATTGTGTGTGTGTGTGTGTTACTCCGCGTTAGTGCAACGCATTTTTGGCCAGCGCCCGCTGGGCGAACGAGGAAACCAATAAAAGACAACGCGCTATTTCGACTTTATTGAGGAAGTGTGTGCTGTAAAGTCACGGGGCACTGCGAGCGAAATCGCGCATCGTATGTACGAACCCACGGCAAGCGTTATTCCTCCAGGTTTTATTGTGGAAGTATAGCGTGAAGCTTTAACAGTGTATTCCTGGACTCGCGAACACACCTCATGGCTTTTTTTCCTCTCTCTTTTTTTCCTTCCTGTATTGTGCGCGCTTTCGTTCCTCGATGAATGAATAGACCGGCGAGTTGCACCCTCACGCGTGGAAAAAAAAAAAAAAAAAACGGGGAAAATCGCAACGAGGAAGACCAGTGCGCGAGGAAACGGACGTGAGAACCGAGTTATCGGCGAACGTGCGCTGGCCGCTCCAGTCCCATTCTCTTTGCACGCAATCGTCATCAGGTGCGCTCCGAATTAAGCCTCACGGAAACCGCTTTCTCTCTCTCTCTCTCTCTCTCTCTCTCTCTCTCTCTCTCTCTCTCTCTCTCTCTCTCTCTCTCTCTCTCTCTCTCTCTCTCATAACCTCGCTCGCAGAGTGCAGCCGTGCCAAATTTGGTGCTCCACGTTGATTCAAACGATTGCGAGGAAGGTAGGAAATTGTGCCTCTCGAAATCGTTACCTGTAACTTAACTCGAGGAAACTCTACCAACCACAAGCCTTCTCCTGCAGTAGTAGTAGTAGTAGTAGTAGTAGTAGTAGTAGTAGTAGTAGTAGTAGTAGCAGCAGCAGCAAGCGTTTTGTTGAGCCGTTCAAGTGGGAGCAGTTCTCTGTAGCAAGAATCCATGAGATGAACCAACGAAGGCCCGACTTTCTCATCGTCATCATAACTATTACTTGCTTTCGTCCACTACATGACGCAATCAGCTTCCAGTCAGCCTCTTCGTTTGTTCCTGCTCATCCCCGTCTATTCCTTCCAGGACAATGTTCGTGCCTCACTGTAACCGAGCACTCGTCATCTGGTTCCTCGAGGCTGTTTACAACGTACTGTACTCGCTATTTTCTGCTCTCCGCTGCATCCTGACCTGTGTACCCGTTCTGCTGATTATGCACATGTGTATTATACTCGGGAACAAGTTAAGAACGGCAATAGCTCATGTACGGCATCACTCCGCTTAAGCGACGGACCCGGATGTCAACGGGTGCGCGCATTTTGAAAGGAGACTGCTATGAATGCGTGGTGTCGTCTGCCTTTCCTCGCGTAGTTTGTCGTCGCTACAGTGGTTTATAAGCATGATAAATGAAAAAAAAAAAAAAAAACTAAAACGGCTCTTGCGGCGTTCAAAATATTCCCTGTAACGCACTACTTTCGCCGCGCGGAGTAACATCCGGCTGCGGTGACGAGGCACAGTGCAACTTCCATTGCCGTTCTTAAGTTGTAACTGGGTATAGGTGCCGTTTCTTCCTTTTAATTAGAGTACATAATACCCCTGGGACGAGAGAGAAAGAGAGATAGGGGGATACACAGGTGCTATTGCCTTCGATGTAGCGTGTGCTTCGTTGTTTAGTTGGTGGTGCTATCCTTGCAGGATATGCCGGCAATTGCTCCACCCCAGTGGCACCTTGTGCGTTAAAGGGGCCATGTAGACAAAACACCACTCTGTTAATTTTGAGGGAACTGGGCTTGAGAACCTCGCTCAGCTAATACTCCGGCCGCGAAAGACGTTTTGTAACCGGAGAAAACGCAAAACGTGTTGAAAAAAAAAATTCAAACTTCGGGCTACAGTGGCGTGTAACGGGGTGGAGTGACGTCATATGGGCCAGCACAATAACGTAATTTTCAGTGCGTTAACTGACCGTCATTATCCTAGGGATGCGATCGAAGGGCACTAGACGCCCCACTACAGTCGTCCAGTTACGTGCATGTCTTAGCGACGGGTTAGTTCGGCAGCCTGCAATCGCACAAACAAGATTCGGTGACGTCACAGAAAAGTTGTCAGAACGTGTCTGGGGGTGCCCCTGCTTCGCACGTTTTCGTTAATAATTTGTTGGAGGTTTGCGATAAAATTGGTGAACAATGTCGTCCGCTCTGCAGCGGACGACATTGCGTCAGGTCCGCTCTGCATCAGGTGGTGCTACACCTCCTCTTCACCCACCGCGCAGGAGGAAATTCGACCATTGAAAGGTGAATGTCGTATGAACGTTCTGCTTCGATTACGACGACGATGATGATAGATACACATTTATTGATACATTAATGGCTCCGTAGCTTAGTTGAGAGAGAGAGAGAGAGAGAGAGAGAGAGAGAGAGAGAGAGAGAGAGAGAGAGAGAGAGAGAGAGAGAGAGAGAGAGAGAGACGAAATGGGAGGTAAATGCACGATTCCCCAAACAGTGGTCGCCTCCAGGTTTCGCTCTTCAATAATAACAGGGACAACGACGGGAAATGGTGATGATAATTAGTACTTGAGGGGTTAACCAGTTCGAATGCAAGTTAGTGCAAGCTGGAAGCAGATGTTGACTGAGAAAAGAGAAAAAAAGAGAACATATGAAATGCGGGCTCTGCCGTAATACGACGCCGCGGTAATTAATGTATCGATAAATGTCGTAACAACGCCGTGGCAATTGAATGCGATTGGTACATTTTTTCCCTCCTCCGTAGTTAAGTTTACTTCGGTTGGCCAAATTATAGCTTTGTGATCTTCGGACTGCAGAGCCAGTGAGTCTGCTAACAGTACGAGTTACAGCGGCACCAACTGCTGTTCCAGTCCTCGCTAGAACTTTTTAAATGTATAACTTAATATAAAACATTATATCGCTACTCCTGGTTTTGTGTTACTAATTGCGATCAGATAGCACTGATGAGGACGGCGCGTGGTGACCACGGCGACGTCAGCTACGACGGTGGTGGTGGTCGCGTAGTACGCGCATGTTTTAGGAGCGAAGCACCTAAGGATCTCGCTTTGTCCGTGGCTTGCCCCTTGGCATCCGGGTACACAGTGTTGCGCAAGCGCGAGGAGCATTGGATTGGATTTGGATTGGATTAAATTGAATTTTTATCAGATTGGATTGGTTTGGAATTGTATATACTGTACACACGCGTTGTCACTCATTTACATGCGCGAGTGGGCAATGCCACGGGTGATTTACGGTACGAACGGTCCCCAGTGCTTCGCCCACTCGTCGTGGTTCACTTCGTGGAGATGCGTGAATTTTTATTTTCGGACGTCATTCCCATTCCCATCACTTATCAGTCTTGTCTCAAGCGCGAGGTGTTACGCGCCAGCTTTCACGTCATTTCCATTTCCTCGTGCCAACTTTTCCCTCTCCCTCTTCTTCTTTTAGTCGGGAGCCGTAACTGAACTTTCTCTCTCGGATTCAGCGCGCTCGCGCGCGCACTTTGGGAGCTCAAGATCAATACTCAGCGAGGAACGGACGAGGAGAAAGCGAGAGGTTTTGCGAGGTGAGAGTGACGGCGCAGTTCGCCGTCGTCGCTCGGGCCACGAATCTGCCTGCGTTCTCCCCCTTCCCAGGAGCTGACGCTGCAAACCTTTCTCCCTCCCTGCTTCTTTCCTCTCACGCGATTCCGCCGAAAAAAGAAAGCTCCCCGCTGCCGCTACTACGGCGTCCGCCCCGCGATCTCTTGTTTGTTCTACCCTCTACTCTTCGTCCACTCCCCTCACTTTCACGTCAACGAAATAAACGGAGCTCCTTCGCCCTCGCGGGTTGGGAGAGCGTGCGTGCGGGCTCTTTGCTTTCCCGGCTTCGCTCGTCGTTCGCTCGTTCGTTTTCCGTGTGGGCGTGCGCGCGCGTTGGCTCGAGACACGTTTCCGCGAACAGCGCTCAGCCGAGGCTCGCTCTCAGCCGCTGCCGCCGGCAACAGCGTGTGCGCTGGGAAGTGCACGTGCCCAGAGCGGACGGGTCCTGATTCGTGGTGGCGCGTAATTCGGTCGACGGTAACTGAATTAGGTTGAATTTGTGTTTCTGTTTCTTTCGTTGTTGTTTCCCTCGCTGATATCGTAGCTCCGAAATGGATGCGTAGATTCAGGAGGGCTGTGGTATATTTCTTTCTTTTAGGTTACGTTCGAAACGCAGTTACTCTTCTATATTTACCCAGGAAATAATGGCTCAGTTTCGTGGGTGCACTGGATTTGCAGGTAACTGCGGTCATGAGGCCCGTACCCTGATGACAGAATTTAACGTAAGCTGGCGTGTTTTTTTTTACGGTTTATACGAAGCTCTTCAGTACGCTTGTGATTCGGGTAACTCTGCCATGCAGTGTGACGCCTGCGTGCATTCCCACGCCCCGCCCCTCTAATCGCGTTGCGTTCTTGCTGTTATTCATGTATTAGACGATAACCGCTGGTGATTCGACTTAAGTGCTGGTCAAAGCTGTGCGCCGTGTGGCATTTAAAATGATGGCAGGCTGAACTCACCGGAACCATGCGGGGGGGGGGGGGGTGATAATAAGAGGTCATTTTTCGATACTTTGATACTTGGGACCCACGAGTAGCTCCGGAACTTAGTTATTGAACAACTATGGGTTAAGGAGCCTTTATTAACCAAAATAGCCCCCTCTCCCCAGTACATCCTCGCCGGCTTGTGTTGAATAGAAACTGCTGATACTGAAACCCCCACATACTTGGACATCGAATTTTCTACGCTGGGGTATTTTTAGTTGTTCATCTATGCAAAGGATTGGCGGTGCCTTCGTAATCTTGTATATTACGAGCAGAGGAGGAGATTACTGATTTGATTTGAGTTTTATTTCCCCTACTAATATTTGCGTTATTGAAAGGATGATTTCCATTCTAGCTGCGATACCTTTAATATAGCGTGTGCACTTGAGTGACGTCTTAGAGTTAAGGTTACACTCTTAGTTGACATGTACGCAACGAATGCGGGCGAACCCCTAGCGTAGTACATACGCTACCGAAGTCCTTGGACGAGAAGGCCGCGCACTTTGTCCGGCCGGGAATAGAACTGGCACGCTGTGCAGCCGCACATTGTTTGATGGTCACTCATCCGTATCCAGCGTCGGATTACCGCGGATAAATATGGCAAAGCCGGACGCAGATGGGGCCGCGATCGCAAGAACCGTTTGTTCTTTTGTTCCCTGAATGAACTCGCGCGAACAATGCGTCCTATAGCGAAAGAAACGAGCCTGTCCTTTACCGAACCAGTCGAAATCAATTTTGGGCCGCCACAAACAGCTCAGGTATACGCGGCACTTTACACCAGCAACCGTGTGTGTGAGTGTAAGTGCCTGTAAATAAACAGTAGAACCCCGTTATAACGAAGACCTCGGTACTGAAAACTTCATTTTAAGCGATGCTTCGTTAAAAGCGAGATAATGTGCTCTCAGTGCATGGCATGAAAGTCTTCGAATAGAAAGATTTTGTTGTCAAAACGATGGTTTGGTGTCTGTATACCGTAAGTCTAGTCCATTGCCATCAGTTTTCCTTATCTCATCCGAATCCCCACCGAGTAATCGGTCTTCCCCTATACTTTTAGTGCCGTTCTCTCGGTAGCTACTTTGGTGACCTGGTAGTCTACCACTTATCAGCTCTCCGCGTTAGGCGTCCAGCAGTGTTCCCCTTCTTTCCCTCACATTGAGCGATGTGGTCTTTGCCCGGCCGCGGCGGCCGCTTTTCTCCTTCCAGTGCGGCGCGCCTCATCGCCTGTGAAGCGTCGGGTCGTTAAACCTCGCAATCAATCAATCAATCAATCAATCAATCAATCAATCAATCAATCAATCAATCAATCAATCAATCAATCAATCAATATGTGATCTTTCTAATCCCAAGACGCACCTGCGTAGTTTTGGCGTATTAAACCCAACAATCAATCAATCAATTAATCAATCAATCAATCCTAAGACGCTCCTGTCCTATTTCTAAGCGTTACTCGTACTATCTTTAATTGTTTCCATGGCTCGTTGAACCGACACGAGCCAAAGCAAACGCGTCAAGGCTGCGGGAAAACGAAATAAGTAAAAAGTGGGGCACACGTTGAAGTAGCAATATTCATTTACACGTGGGAAATATTGATTGACGTATCGGCAGTTCCATGGCGAATGCGGGACAGTAAACCTTATTGCTGTTGGTTCAGCATGTGCTCGACTAGGTTTACTCATTCTATTGTTGCGCAGTCCCTGCGAGTTTGCTTTGTTTTCAGAGTATACATATACACAGAAGGGCGAAACAGCAGCCCGGAATGCCAAGGGAGGCATAGGGAAGTAGTTGGTGTTTTTTTTTTTTTTTTTTCGCGTTGATGTGCGTTTAATTCGTGGAAGGCTTGAAAGAAAGCTTCTTCACTTGTTTCTGTGTTTATTGCGTTCATTCAATGATGTCCTCATTTTTAAGGTTTAAACTCTCTCTCTCTCTCTCTCTCTCTCTCTCTCTCTATATATATATATATATATATATATATATATATATATATATATATATATATATATATATATATATATATATATATATATATACACTCAATACTGCACGATGGCCACCATATCCCGCTCCAGTGAGGCAAAATTGGATTTGCGGAATAGTCACAATGTGTTATTGCAGTACCGTCTGGTATACCTCCTTGGCGTGGACTTTATGGTCGCATGCCCCTCTCCTTTCTGTCCAGGCTTGTCGGTCTGGCCGCTGATGAAGGATAAATACCTTAATCTGTGGACGTAGTTAAACGATATACCACTGCCAAAAGCTAGCATTGCAGCGGTTCTGCCAAAGACAAACGTTACAGTTATATAGTGTAGCCGGCTTCGTTGTTATCATCTCACAAGTAATTACGTGGGCGAATGCCAGACGACACCAATTACCACTGGCCAGCAGTCTCGAACGGACGTATCCCCTTACCCGGAATACATTATGATAGCACAAATCCGCCATCTGTGACTGGCAGGTCAACGACCGCTATGATTGGCGCCCCTCTGCGGTAGCTGCGAGTGAAATACCCAAAACCCTGGCCGCGGTGCATTCCCGGCATGTGGGTTTGAATAGCGTCACTAAATAAGCTACGCTTAAAAGAGTACCGCCACTTCGTGCACCCGAAAGCGTTCGGGGGCCGTCTTGTTTCCGGCTTGCAGTGTTGCCATCTCTCCCAACGAAACCGTCGCCGGTTGTTACGGGCAGAGTGTGACCGGCCGCTCTAGCGTCCGTGCAGCAGAGAGAGGGAGAGAGGAGATGCGTCCAGAAACAAAATGGATGCGCCCACATGTAAACAAATATCACGTGGTGTCGACCGACCAATGAAAATCCTGGCGGCACATAGCAATAAGAGAAAAGAGTGCCGATACTCTAAAAACCTCTATTTAGTGACGCTTTGTTTGAACACAAACGCGAGCTGGAACAAATTCAAGTTCTCCTCTTCCCTTGAGTCCCCACCGCTGAGGTGAATATGTGCGTGGGGCTGCCGTCGCACACTTCTTCTTCTTCTTCTTCTTCTTCTTCTTCTTCTTCTTCTTCTTCTTCTTCTTCTTCATCCTCATCATCATCATCATCCTCTTCATCATTATAGCCAGTCTGTCATTTACGTTCACGACAGAGTGATGGTCTTTCTCCCATAGCCTTCAAATCGCGCTTCTGTCCTGAGTCATCAGTGTCCATCCCAATGTTCTCACCCCGTCCACGTTTTGGGTGTCTTTCCTCCGTAGTCTTTTTGTTGGTTCGAGTGCCATCAGGTACGAGTTTCAATTAACGCGCCCTTTTTAAAGCGAAGCTTGAGTGTTCTCACTGATGGCGTCTGTAACGCGAAAACGCTCTGCGGGAAAGCCAACTTCCTGCGACGATGATGATGAATGATGGTGAATGAAGTGAAAGAAAAAACAAAAGCGGCGCCATCTCTACCAGCGAGAAACCCGGCGAAAGGCGAATCATGCAGTGTATAAGTGTATTCCTGGCGCCTTGACGTTTTTGCCCACGGAGAAGAAACCGTTACGGTCTAGAGTATACAGCTTTGTTGTAAAATTCGCGTGTCTTTGAAGCGCGAAGCGTTCTATAGCGCGAGGCGTTTGAAAACGAGTGTCCCGCTGTGTTCTTTTGGTGCGCGTTACGTTCTAGCGCGAGGCGTTCGAAAACGAGTGGTCCGGTGTTTTAGTTCCGTGACTATATGAATCGACGACGACGACGACAGGAGACGCCGACAGCCCGAGCCCCCTTTTCGCCCCTGAAACGCTTACCGTGGCCGTAACCGAACCGGGGTCCCTCGCGTTACGAAGCCGGCGTCTATCAGATTGCTTTATTCGACATAGTCGAAGCGGCTTGGAAAACCCAGATGGCAAGCAAAGAATCCGAGAAAAGCCTCGCGTTCAACCATCGTCGTCGCTAGACGGAGGGGTGTTGTTATTTCTTGACTGGCGCAGGGATGTCTTGTGCGCGCGAGTTTGTTTGTCTCAAGTCCATGACGCTCCCGCTTCCTATTTCGAAGCAAGGGCGTTTTTCGGCGCGCGTTATTACGCGCGCGGCGCCGCATGTGAGGACGTGTACCTTTATGCGGCAGACATGTGCGTCCGAGCAATTCGGTTTTCTACGTGGCGTGGCCGAATATCTAGCAGGTTGAACGCACGCGGGAGCAGCCGATGCGGAGATTTTCAGTCAGCCATTCCTTTCTATAGGGGCGGGAGACGCGTGCGCAAAGGCGTCCTTTTCCGCTCATGCGTTTCGTCGCCCTTTGCGTCATCGTCCTTTCCGTGCCGCTTACAGCAGGCCTCACGAAGGTGCCCTTAATGAGGGCCCCATAAGCTGGTTGTATGTCAGCTTCACATATACGCGCGTAGTAAAAAAAGCGAGGCATACGCAGTTGTTTGGCAACAACGGCCAAACACCCCATCCCCCTTTCACTTGTGGAGTGCATTATGCTTACACCCCCTGCGGTGGTTATGTGGGTTTACTTGTTTACAAGATACTACGCCATGGTCTCTGTGTTCGGCTCTGCACTACATCGCGCGCGCGTTACATTTCGTCGTGCTGCTGACGAAGCCCGTCGTGAGGCGGCAATCCGATACCGGCCTCTCGGGTTTCGGCCCCTCTACAGCCAGCCACGCGGGGGTTATCTGTGACGGCGCGCGTGGCGTCTTGGCGGCCCGGCGACTGATTTACGACAGCCCACGCGGCTTGGTCCTCCCGCCTTGCCCGGAGAGATAACTTGGAGAAGAGTATGCACCGACCGTCTTGTCTGGTTCGTTGATGCCTCAGCCGTCGCGAACGGTATTCCGCAGGGTTTCTCACTCTGCTGCCGCCTTTTTACTCGGGCGGGGATGTTCAGCATTGGACTGAATCGTGCAATAAAATTAGTTCAAATAGGGCCTACACGAAGTGGCTAGTTTCCGAAACAGTTGTTCAGAACGTGGTTTGCTGCGAAACTTGTCTCGATGAATAATAAACGGGAAGACCCGCATCGCGTAATCTTTCCACCCCTTTCCACGTTTCTTTCTCAATCCCTCTCACTTCCTTCGTTGTTCATTGTCTGTTCTCATTTCCTCCTTTCTTTCTTCGTTCATTGTTTTCCACTATTTCTTCCCTTCGTATATGCCGTTTCCTCCACGCTCCCAGTTTTTATTCTATCTGTTCCTTCTTCTGTCTTTCGTCGCTCCGGAAGGTAGCGGCGGCAGTCCGGTACCAGCGCGTTGACGACAAACGCGTCTTTGCATCGAAACGTTGGCGCGTCTACCTTGTCCAGAGTTTTCAGAGTTTAGCCTCATGTTTGCCTATTATTTTCTGTTTCATCGTTCTCTGTTTGTATCTCTCTCTCTCTCTCTAAATATATATATATATATATATATATATATATATATATATATATATAATGATTAGAATGGCTCGGTGTTCAGCTCGGAAATCAGTGGCGGGGCCGGGTAAAGGGGCGCCAGCAGCGGAGTGTGTGCGTCCTATGCAGTATGCTTTTCTATCTCCCGGAGGCCTCCTCCTGCGGGTGTGTATATTTTCCAACGTCGATCATGCCTGCCCGCGAGCAGCGGTCGTGGCGTCGCCGGCGACGGGACGGCGCCGCTCGGGAAGGAGCAATAAACACGCCCGCACGACCACGGCCAGAGAACGCACTCGGAGCTCTCTCTCCCCCTCTCGGAAAACTTTTCGGCTTTCTGCAGCGTCTGTCGAAGCCACTGAGGGGGTTGCGAAAGCTATACTGGATGCGGAGGAACCTCGTAACCGAAGTAAATCTTGAGAAGAGTGCTTCGCGATGATGGCGATGGCGGCGATGACGACTGGGGGCTTGCTTTTGTAGACCTTTCCAACTCCTTATTCTTCCCCGGATCAGCTGTCGTGTCATTGGCGCAGTCGACAGGACGACCTAACTGCGCATGTGCAGTGATGTCCAGCAGTCGTTATCAATGTTTAAGGACGGGAGCGTCTGTGATTGATTGATTGTAGGGTTTAACGCGCCGCCGCAACGCGGGCGATGAGGCGCGCCGTAGTGGAGGGCTCCGGATTAATTTTGACCACCTGGGGATCTTTAACTTGCGCCGAAATCTCGAACACACGAGCGTTTTTGCTTTTCGCCTCCATCAGAAAAGCGGCCGCCGCGGCCGGGAATCGAACCCGCGACCTCGTGCTCAGCAGCGCAACGCCTTAGCCACTGAGCCACCGCGGCGGGCGGGAGCGTCTGTGCTTTGCGCCAGTTATGTGGCGGCTTTACCTTGCTACCGCAGCTAGTTCGTTTGCTCTTTAACCCCCACTATTCCTTGTTGGATGGAAAACTATTGACTTATTTCTGCGGCCAGCAGCAACTCTTCGTCTCTCCAGCAGCCGCATTCATACAGCGCTCAGAGAGAGAGAGAGAGAGAGAGAGAGAGAGAGAGAGAGAGAGAGAGAGAGAGAGAGAGAGAGAGAGAGAGAGAGAGAGAGAGAGATTAACGGATTTTTTATCAGTGAAAGAAAAACAGACAGGTCGGCCAGGTCGGATAGGCTCTGGCTTGCTACTCTATGTGTGAGAGTGTAGGAAGGGGGAAATAGAGGTTGACACGCATGACGATTGAGATTGCCTTTACCATGTACAGTACATAGTCAGTGGTTCACCACGACGGGCTACGGTCTAGCTTCCAAACCGCTGCTTTTCAAAAATACCAGCACTGTCTTGAACGCCTTGTTTCGACAGTGCGGCCTTTAAGCGCTTAGGCTCACTACGATAAAGCGTTTTCACTAATTTATGCCTGCGGGGTTAGCACACGCTCGTGAGCCTCCGGATGTTTTTTTTTTTTCCTTTAAACGGCGGAATAGCCTGATATTCCGTGCAATTGGGCCCACTTGTAACTTTTATTCGTTGTTGTGAATCGGAATTCCTTTTTGGTTTCATCACCAGTGCCAGCGCGGAAAGAAATATTTTTTTGTTTCATACCGGTTTCGAAGAGTCAACATCGAGTGAACCCTGATTCACTGAAGACAGACGCGACAGGGTGTCTCACAAAACGAATAATTCATGCCGTTAATTGGTCCCCATACATGTTAGACGCCTCGCAACCGGAAGTCCGTCACAATTTCAGTGGGCGCAAGGCGAACATTTTCGAAACGGACATAGCTCTAAATTCCTTCCTCCCTATGTTCTCAGCTCTACGGCGTGAACGTTATTAGATGCGACTGCATCTCATTCACTCGCCTTGTCCCTCCATACGGCGTTGTTGTCCGTCCACACCCCTCCCCCTACACTATATAAAAAAATAATAATAGGTAGTGGCGCCCGGTTTCGATCCCACGACCCTGTGGGCGGAACGCGAGGTACATGGTGCTCTTCCCACTGCGCCACAAAACCGAGACAGAATCAAATGCTACGAACGCGTCTTATATCCTTGACTCATTCAAACTACGTCAAGATGCTACTGATACAACGCATGATGGGGCAATGATTAACACTTGCAATAAAAGAAAAGAAGCTCCCACTTGCAGCAACAGTGATTGAGTAAAGGTCGTTGTGACAGCGAAGCCCCAAGCATACCACTTAGAGAGATTGACAACGATTGGCCAACAAAACATAAAAATAATCATAAAACATAATAATCATACGCGTTCCCGACACGTTTCACGCGATTTCAGAATCAATCCAACGGAAACACCAAGTGAACTCCACGATGCGTCGCATCTACACAGGGTTCCCCTCTTAGGGAGGTGTTGATTTTTAAAAAAAAACCGAATCCCTCTCCTCAGTGCTCCTTGCTTATATGGAACCGATAACTTGCTGCACCGACGTATACGCGTGCTACTATATCCACACGATTCCGCGCAGAAGAAAAAAATTACCATCTTTTCCTAAAGAGAGTTGAGAGGAGGGCGAAAGCTTTCTAATATCGAAACTACGTCAGAACCTTCGCTAAAAGTTATTACAGCGTCAAATCAATCGTAAAACGTTCAGAGACCCAAATCGCAAACGAAGAGCAAACCCTTGAGATTTTTCGCGCACTCAGTAAAAGGTAAACTGCTGTTGTACTCCTCCTTCATGATCGATGCGTGTGTCTTATCTAGAACCGGCCGTTCCCTTTTCGCGATTTTAAAGCAACCGTTTAGAGTAACAGTGGGAGCCCAGTTTCACGCACGCGGTGTGGGTCCGGAGATCTTATCAGAGCTTTTCGGTCGACCAACCGGTCTATGGGAAAATGTATTAGTTTTTTTAGACGGGACGCCATCGGTCCCACCAAGAAGAAAGCTTTCGCTTCAAAATACAGTTAGCCCTCGTTACAACAAGGTACTCGGGACATGATTAAAGTGGCTTCGCTATGAGCGGTATTTCGTTAGAAGGGGAGTTGCTTTGCTTTTTTATGCCACGCACTGGGGATTAGAAAACAGTTCGAACGGAGCGAGATTTTTGTTGATACGTCCACTTTCCTGTGATGACGAGGGTTTTCTCTTGTGCAACGGATGCAAGCTCAGACAGCCTGACGGTTGGAACGGAAGTGACGTATGGGCGCGTACAACGCACGACACTGCACAGCGGCATAGGAAGGAGTCACGGGGACCGCGTAAGAGGAAGCAGAGGAGCGGCTCCTGGCCTGCCCGCAGCGAAGAGGGGGACATAATAACAAGCCGGCAACGGAAATAGCCTCTTCCGGCGGAAGTTGCCTCGCCGCCGGGACTGAGGAGAACGAGCGGATGAAGGGGGGGCCGCTTCTGCTGTACGCACTGTCGTCCTCTCTCTCTCTCTCTCTCGCCCATACGCAAAAACACGCGTGTCCCAACTGCTGCTGCTGTTCCGCTATCGAATCTGCTGTGCCAAGCGCACGTTGCGGCAACAGCTGCCGTGCTGTGAGAAACACTCACGCACGGACGCCACAGCGTAGTGTATCGCAAAGCAGCAGCTTTCCGTTCGCTCTGCGGGCATGGAAGAAGAAAGAGTTGCTCGGCGGGAGTGGAAGAGGAGGGAAGATGAAAGAGTAAGAGCAGCGAGAGAAGGAAAGAACCGTTCGGCGAGAGAGTGAGAGAAAGGGGAGGAAAGCCGCCCACGGGCGCTGCCGGTTGCGTCACGCTCCGGGCAGCGCTTCTGCTGCTGCCCGCTTGAATGGTGGTGGTGGATGGATGAATGGATGGATGCTCGGCTACAGCTGATGACGACAGCGACGAGAGAGGAAGCGGGGGTGGTGGTTTGGAGGACGACGAACGTTGCGAGAACGATGGGGCTTCGGCGACGACGGCGAGTGTTACGGCTACAACTATATACTACGACTACGTGCGCTGCCGGTTGGCTCCCCGTCACCCGTTCGTCCCACGCGTAACCGCTTGCGACATATCCGCTTACGGAGTGCGCTCCGCGCTCCGCGCGAAGGGACGGGTGCGATGCGAGGACTCGGTCGGGCTTGGCGGTCCGTTATTTCAGTTGGGAAACGGTTCCGGCACACACGTCCGCCACCCTCCCTCTCTCTCGCCGACTTCGTGAGCGTGACTGAGAAGACCCAGCAGCATCTGCTGCCAGCAGGCCGCGCGAGCTCTCACTCCCACGCACGTGGAAATATATATGCCCGTCGCCAGCCGCATCGGGTCCGCTCACGTAATATCGGTCGGTTGTGCGCCGCCGAACACGTCGCGCGTTTTTCCTGCTGATATTTCTCTCCCTTTTTTTTGTTTTTCTTTTAGAGATGGTGTGTATGTGTGTGTGTATGTCTGCTGCGCGCGTTCAACGGCTGTCGGCGCCGCGATAGTTTGCTGAATGGGTGGTGACTCATGAATGCGCTTCTTTCTTTCTTGGGCGCTTGCTCACTGACGCTATTCAGCGATCGTATTTCGCTTTAGCGGATTTGGATGGGGGCGGTTAGGAGTGTAATTGGGCGACACTGAGCAAGGATGTTAGTGCGTGGTCGCTCCACCGCCCCGAAACGGGCTCGCTAAACTTTCCAGCAGGGAGTGGACCTAGGTCCACTACTTTTCTCCATTGAGATTGTAGTGGCGGGCAGAGATATATCAGCAGTGGTCGAATACTCGCCGGGGCTAAAGCGTTGTTTTTGCGCGGGGCAGAAAACTGTAGCTTCGTTGTAAGCGGTACTTTGTTAAAAGCGGGCTGGTCGTGGGTGTCATGAAACCGTTCAAATAAAGTGAAACATCGAATAAGGCGGTCTTGTTGAAACGAATTTTTACTGTATTACACAGACACACACGTACAAAGGCAGAAAGACGGATGGACAGGCCGAGAGAGAGAGAGAGAGAGAGAGAGGCGTTAAGTTGAACCCCTTCATTGTGTCAGCGCAGGGTAGCCTCAACCGTGCATCCTCCAAGTCGTCGAGCGTCCTACCCTAGCTATCGGCCGCGATCTGTCGGCCGTCGGACACCTGTTTACTCCATAACAGAGGTCGCACCGCCGCGTCCTGACGTTCGCGTGAATTGCTCTCGTTTCCTTTTCTTTTTCTTTCTTTCTGCGATGCCGGGAGTGTACGTAGTACGATGGATACGCCCAGGAGAATGGGCTCCCGCGCTGCGTATCGCGTGCATCGCTCGCTGCGCAGCGACCGTTGTCGCGTGACCCACATTCGACGCCGTCCCGCCGCCACCTTCTTGACGATCGCCGTGGGATTCGGAGACACTGCGTTCTCGCTGATATATATACGCACTACACGCATGTGGAGCGAGGGAATTCGCAGCCGGCTAAAAAGCGGCGGAAGAAGGTAAGAAGCTGGGGAGGGGAGGAGGGAGACTGTCTGATTTCCTGCTCATTTCTTTCATGCGAGTCATGGAAAGAGAAAAAGAAAATAAAATAAACGGGAACGTAGCCGCCGGACCCTCGCGCCAAGAAAGCGATCGTGAGAAAAGACGAGAGGAGCGAAATTAGGACGGAAGGGGGCCGTGACATTCGCGTTCTCATTCTCAGTCACAACGAACGGCCAAAGGGGGAATAAAAGAAAAAAAAAACGCCGTGTGCAACGTGACGAAGGGATCCTGTAGACGCACGACGGTTTATCTATCCGTTCCCTTGCGCCATCGTCCTCATTCGAATATCGGTGGCTAGCACTTTTTTTTGTTTGTTTTCAGAGCGAATTTACCTTATAAGAGATTTCTCCCCCGGGAGGGGGGGGGGGGGGAAATCTCTTATAAGGTACATTCGGTCAACGTAAATGTTTTTCGGTATAATGTTTTCCACTAATTTTTTTTTTGTAAATTCGGTATAAGGTAAATGTTTTCTTTCGCGATAGGCACACTGGTTTATTAGCAGAAAAAAAAATCCAGAGTAGTTTGAATTGAGAGACTACGAAAGTCTGGTTGAGGCAACGGCGTCGTTTATTGCTCCGCTAGGAGTTGTGTCGTACGGCAAATACCCCTCTACGCGTGTTTTTGTTTTGTCTAGTATCTTTTCTCCTTTTCTCTCTCTGTTCTTGTGTGTGTGTATTGTCTGTCAGAAATATGCGTCGCGTACGATATTGCATTAGGCTAAGACGCTAGGGCTTTATGCAGCGGGTCAAAGCGCACGCGCACACGAACGCGCACACACACGCACACGCAGAGAGAGAGAGAGAGAGAGAGAGAGAGAGAGAGAGAGAGAGAGAGAGAGAGAGAGAGAGAGAGAGAGGTCATTTTCCGGCCTGCTGCGACGTCGGCTTGGACGATTCGGGCACACCACCGGGACTGTGTATGGTCTGTCACGGCCGAAGCCAGTGGCCAGACGACAGAACTTTTACCATCTTCGTGTATTTTTTTACCCCTAAATTTTTAAATTTTTTTTCACAGCAGCGTCCATATACGGGCATAAAACATCGCTGTGAGGAACAACATTGCTGGTGAAGTGTGCGTTGTTGAAATGGCTGCAGCAAAATTTTGCGCTCAACACCAACTGCGTTGCCGGTGTCGTGATGCAGGGCCGCCTCGGCCGGCGGCGTGCGTACTCGTTCTCTCCCCTTCCGGCGGCAGCGGCCGACGCTCTGCGCGGGACGTGGGCGGCACGCATTCGCGCTTCTCCGCCGCGATGTTGCACGGCGGGCAGGGTGGCACGCATTCCGGGGCACCGCCGCCGCGCCCACTGTTCGTGGGAGGGCACCAGACACGCGCTGCTTGCTTCGGCAACAGCCTTGCTCAAGTTCACCGCGATTCTCGCCCGCTTGTGTACACACTGACCCCGCTCGCGCGACGCCTGCGTTTCACGGCTCGGTTGCTGGTTGACAGACAGACAGACAGACAGACAGACAGACAGACAGACAGACAGACAGACAGACAGACAGAGAGAGAGAGAGAGAGAGAGAGAGAGAGAGAGAGAGAGAGAGAGAGAGGGGGAGGGAGGGAAATGTATGTGCTTCTTAAAGGGATAAAACAGGTAACTGGGTGAGTTGGTTTAACTTCATCTTCACTGGGCGCAAAAAGACACGGACGAGGGTCTGAGGTAAACACAAACAGGGCGCCCTGCTGTTTGTGTTTACTTTAGACCTTCGTCCGTGTCTTTTTGCGCCTAGTGAAGATTAATTTTAAACGGACGGGCAACCGAATTTTGTCGAGTGTATTTCTTTTATCCCGAATGAAATGGCATCACTTAAAACCCTTAACCCGAAGCGGCTGTGCTGATAATTCCCCACAACTTTTGAAATCGGAATTCTTAGATCTACGAGCCATGCGTATCCCGTCAAAAGCAATGCTGGCAACCATGACATTCAGCCGTGCTACAAGACACTTTTAACGGCACGTGAGATTAAAAAAAAAGGTATTTAAAAACTTGCCTCCCGCGAGGCAATAATGTGCAGCCTTTCCCATTCCTTCCTGCGGTTTTTGAATCACTCGTTGAAATCGACGGAGTTGTTTGAACACGTACGGTAGTTTCACGTAATGATGATGATGCCGATGATGATGCTTAGTGGCTTCCCCTTTGTAACGGGGCGGCGTTGCACAGCGGCCTTAGTCGCAATGCCACTGTACAATCACCTCGCCAAAAAATACAAACAAAATAACTAAAAAAATAATATCGAAATAAACTAAAAATACTTTTGCGAAATTTTTGTGCTAAGTCTGACTTCTTTGTTCGCCTGCCTTCCCAGATTGTTCTCTGCTCTTTTCCCGCCAACATTCTAACCTTCTTTTACTAACCTCAACTGCTGTCCAATTCACTTTCCCGCTAACCTTAAAGCCGAGGGCTTCCGGAAGCTGGATGGCTCCATCACTGAGGACTGGACGGATACTTTTGCACTCCGTTACAATATGTCGCATGGTTTCTGGCTCATTTCCGCAGCCTGCGCATAGTTTTTCCTGTACCGGCTCGCGGATAAGCGTTTAGACACTACGTTGCGCCACCGTTCCGATTCAGAAGTTTTAGAATTGCAGTTACTTCCGACTGTTTTTAGATGCGACTGCATCTCATTCACTCGCCTTGTCCCTCCATACGGCGTTGTTGTCCGTCCACACCCCTCCCCCTACACTATAAAAAAAAAATAACAGTTAGCGGCGCCCGGTTTCGATCCCACGACCCTGTGGGCGGAACGCGAGGTACATGGTGCTCTTCCCACTGCGCCACAAAACCGAGACAGAGTCAAATGCTACGAACGCGCCTTATATCCTTGACTCATTCAAACTACGTCAAGAAGGTACTGATACAACGCATGATGGGGCAATGATTAACACTTGCAATAAAAGAAAAGAAACTCCCACTTACAGCAACAATGATGGAGTAAAGGTCGTTGCGACAGCGAAGCCCCAAGCAAGAGAGATTGACCAAGGTTGGCCAATAAAACATAATAATAATAAAACATAATAATCATACGCGTTCCCGACACGTTTCACGCGATTTCAGAATCAATCCAACGGAAACACCAAGTGAACCCCACGATGCGTCGCATCTACACAGGGTTCCCCTCGCGGGGAGGTGGGCGCATTTTTTTTTTTTAGTAATCCCCTGCCGTTACCCTAGCATATAAAACGCTGGCTTTCATATGAGCTGGAGGACATGCACTCCAAATCGGTTGTCTGTCCCTTTAAATACCGTATTTGCACGATTCTAACGCGCACCTTTTTTTCACTAAAAGTAGCCGTAAAATTTCCGTGCGCGTTACAATCGGGCTCAAAACCGAAATGAGCTTTCAAAGTTTTCCCCGCTTCAGTTTTAATGCCAGCAGGAGCTGGATAAGCAAGTTTATGAAGCACAGTGAATTTTCGCTGCCGCAGTCGCGTGCGTGAAATAAATGCCTTCTTGCAGGCACGTGATGTCATGTCTTTTACATCTGTGCAGTAGAACCGGAGTAAAATTATTTTTTTTTTGTTTTGAATTTTCGTCAGTAAGCTACCTGCGCGCTACAATCGATGGCGCGTTGGAATCGTGCGAATACGGCAGTGTATTCGTTTGTTTTTCGAAACGGTCGGTGGCTGACCTTTCTCGAGCAAGACTTGAGAGAGAGAGGTCGGCCTCTGACCAGCACGCATTTGAAGTGTGTTGCTGGTGCCCAATTCAGTGAGCTGGATCCAATCAACTCGGTGTGTTTTTTAAATATCCCGCCCAATATGTGGTGCAGAATGCTTAAAGGAAAACGTACGCCGCCGTGTGCGTAATGTGCGTGGAATTGTTTGTTGCACGTGTAGCAGCTGTGTGAGTCTTCGCTGGTCAAAGTGGACGAGTCATTCCGTGACGGTTACACCTGTGTTGCGAAGTGCGATAGTAGTGCAGTTCAACCTCGTTATAACGAACACTGATATAGCGAATTATCGGCTTGTAGCGAACTAAATTCGACCTTTGGTTGGTCACGCTTCATATATCAATGACACTTATTCTTTTATAACGAAAGTGAAACTGGGAGAGCCGCGCGAACTATCGGATATAACGAAGAAATATTTGACCAGCGGCTGTGAAGCTACTTCGAAAAAACTCCCGGCGTCCGAAACTGTAGAAGTAGAAAAAGCCCCTTTGTTCGTGGACACTGTGGAAAACTTCATCCTGCTCTGTGCTGTGAATAGCCACCAGACCAAGATTACATCCTTCCTGAAAAAAAGAAAGAAAGAAAGGAACGCAGCTAGCCTGTTTCGTCAAATAAACTTTGTTATGTTGCAATTTCCCATTTCGTGTTCTGGTTCGTTGAGCTTGAAATGCCACTAAGAGAAAAATAAAGGGGTTATCTTGTTTATAGTAGGTTCAAAGACTAAAATAACGCGTTTTTGTATCAAGGATTTTTGCGTGAGCCAGATTACCGATCGGTTTGGACCGATTTCTAGCTCTACTACAACGAATACCGGATATAACGAACTAAATTACTGTCCCGATACTATTTCGTTACGACGAGGTTTGACTGCAGTTGGGGGAGTACTTATTTTTAGAAAAGGAGCACCGCTGGTCACAATGAGAAAGGGGGGGGGGGGGGAGAAAATGCGGGAAGCTTCCAAGTTCGTTGAATGCAGAACGAATGGGCAACTCATGGGTACCTCCACTGCAATTTGAGATGGTAGTTGCGTGTCGATTTGTTGTGGACTGGAATGTAATATGGGGGTGTTCGGTGCTCAGCAGACGACGAAAGACGGGCAGAATGGGACGCACTGAAAACTTACTGGCTAAGTAGGCAGACGACACGTGAGAAGCGCGGGTTAATGAAGAAAAGCAACAACACTAAAGACATTAGGAAAGGAGCGACGTGTAATTGAGCCTGCATTGATGTCACGGTGCCGAAAGGCTATCATAGAGTCTAGTAGCGTGACGTTGCGTGAACCGCGAGCTGGTGTTACCGCGCGTTGGCCCGAGTAATCCGAACGAGTATAGCTTGACTGGCCGTCGTTTAGGTAACCCAATCAGTTGGGCAATTAGGAACGAGAGGGGAGGGCAGTCGATGAAGTCGAGTATATAATTTCACTTGACGGAAATCTTGGCGCCACGAGATAAAGCGTTGCGGGAGAATCTTGACTTCGCGAAGCTCTTGGTTGGTTTGTTGCGTAGGGCGCGCCGTGGAAGTATCTGAATGGAGGCGGAGGAGAGAGATGGAAGTGACGCGGTTGTTACGCAAGACCTCGTCGCGTTGGCACGGAGCGCACGTTTTTGCGGCATTGTTTGTAGCGACGTCGTCGGGACTGCCAAAACTGGCGACTAATTTGTAAAAGTGGCCGCTAAGACAAAACACAATTTTGCTCAGTTTGAACGAACTGGCCCTTGGGCTTAACTCAGCTCCATCCCAGCCACGGAAGATGTTTCTGCGACCGAAAGAAAAAAAAACGCAAGAAATACTGAAAAACTTTCAAATTTCCGGCTTCAGAACGTAATATGGGCCAGCTTTAACAACATCGTTGTCGTTTTGTAAACTACGCGTTATCATTTGTGTGGTATACGATCAATCCCCCACTACGATCGCCCGGTCACGTTTCTCAGCGGTGGCTTTAATCGGCCGCCGTCAATCGGACAAACAAGATTCTGTGACGTCACAGAAAATTGCTAGAAAGTGGCTGGGGAGTCGCCACCGCTTCGTCGTCGTCGTCATCATCATCAGCCTGTCTGCGCCCAATGCAGGGCGAAGGCCTCTCCCATAGATCACTACTTATCCCGGTGCTGTGCTAACTGCGACCAATTTATCCCCTCAAACTTCTCGATCTCATCGGCCCATCGAACTTTCTGCCGCCCCTTGCCACGCTTGCCTTCTCTAGGGATCCGCTCTGTTACCCTTAATGACCAACAGTTATCTTGCCTTCGCATTACATGCCCTGCCCACGTCAATTTCTTCTTAATTTCTACTAATATGTCCTTAAGTTCCCTGACTCACTCCGTTCTCTTCTTGTCCCTTAACGTTACGCCTGTCATCTTCCGTTCCATTCCTCTCTGAGTCGTTCTCAATCGTCCTGAGTCGTCCACCGCTTCGTATGTTTTCTTTGATATCTTGACTGTTTGCGTGAAGTTTGCGATACAATTGGTGTCGTCGTTATCGGGACAAAGCCATCTTTTCAAAGAAGCAAATTTTTAGAATGTTTTCATAACCCATTTAATTTGTCTTTTTTGAAGCGCTCGTCCTCTGACTCTTTGCCGAGGTTATCCAGCAGTATCGCGAGCTTCGAGGAACAAGAACGAATCAGGGCTTTGAAAGGAAGTAACAGCGTGCCAGACGGGACAGCAAGGGGAGGAGACAAACGCAGCACAACTGTAACCTTCTGTTCCTGTCGTGTCTGACGCGCTGTTACTTTCTTTCAAAGTTACGTCCCAACGATTCCGTGTTTCAACTCTTCTCTGAGTTTCCGTTTTGGGCGCCTCGAAATACGTCTGCAAGGCTGCGGGAAGACCCCCCCTCTTCGTTCCGGGAACAGTTTAACAAAGGACTCCACACGCATGTCCCGTTATAGTCGAAAAAAAAAAACGGTCGTTGGCGTCATTCCGAGAAAAAGAGAGATGCCCTGGTTCGGTGATTCCCTGCTCTCTCTCTCTTTCTTTTCTCTTTTTCTCTCTCCCTGTCTAAATTTTCTTGCTTTGGTCCCCAGGAGGACGACATTCTAGTACGAGCGGCCCTTGGCGGTAGGCAAACGCTTTTCCACGTCCCTCGAGTGGCCGTGGTTCCGGATTTGCCGGCCTTGTTTCTACACGGAGTGCTGACTTCTGAGAAGCGGCTGTCTTTTTTAACAGCCGGCCGTCCCTTCCCGAAACAACCCCTAGATTCGGGAAATGCTGGCGTGTTAGCTGGTATGTCCTTATCGGCTCGCTTTTTCCCGCATAACAAACGCTTGTGGCGCTTTTTTTTTCTCCCGTTTCGTTTCTGCATTTCTGTCCTTGGCAGTGAAGGAAGATGAAATTCCGGTTATTGCGCACCCTTGACAGGCCCCGCTTTCGTATCTAGAAGATGTTGCCCCTCTCCATTTTGGGCGGGCTCCGGCCAATGTGTTCGTCCGTTAGGGGGTGGGGGGAGTTCAAAGCAAAGAAAACGAAACTAAGGCAGGAAGCTAGCACTTCGGCGAACGGTGCACAGAGAGGCTGTGACAGTGGGAACCCTCTTAACCCCGCTCTTCTTCTTTGCCCTTCCTGCTTCTGCCGCGAAATCCGGGTGCCGGTCCTGTCTTTCGCATATCCGGAGGAGAGCCTGGAATCCGTGAAAGCTGCGTAGATGGAAGAGGAGGAGGAGGCCTGAAAAGTGCTCGGAGGAGGAGGAGGAGGCGAAGATGAAGGACGCGCGCGGATGCGTGCACCACCGCCCATGAAAACGACGTCAAAGCGGGCGCCCCACCGCCGCCGCGATGCTGCTAAAACGGGCCGAGCAGGAGACCGGAAGTTGTGCCGGAAACGTTTTCACTCCCCAACCTCCTCTCCCCGCTGCTCTGCCCGTCGTCTCGTATCGGGGGATTTCCTTGCGGGCGTTATTTCTCTTCTTCTTGGCTGTTTTGCGTCTTGGAGAAGGAATGCGGGGCTTTCGTCGTATACTGCGCCCCCGCCCGTCCGTCTGCCTTTCCCGGAATCACGATCTCAGTCGCGAAACCTGGGAGAAGCGTGATGGCTGTGCGTCGACGGGGATTGTCCGAGCGGAGGGGAGGAGCCGTTCGAAACAGCGCCGGTACGCCCTTGCAGAATCTAGTCGCGTCTCCAGCGAACGGAGACAATTATGAACCCTTCTCCCGCCTTGCATGTGGCTCCGATTGAGCAGTTTACGAGGAAACACTTTCAGTGAGCATTGAGGAGTAGCCGAACCTTGTTTACATTGACGAACTCGCGATGCATTACGGCCTCTTTGCTGACGTAAGCAGGAGCGATTATAGGCACGTCACCGCCGGAGGAAAGCGCTGTTTCTTCTAGAGGCGCCAGATTGGGGCGCCGTTGCGCGCAGGCCCCACACGTGACGTGGGAAGGAAAAAGTGAGGAATCACGGAGGTATTCGTTTCATTAATTAGAGAGTTTTAGCACTCCGTCTGTTCCGTCGTGTACGTAGCTACCGTGTAGACCGGGACCCGACTGCGCGCGCGGAAGGGCCAGGAGGCGCACTCCACCGTGACGAATGCGCGGGCATGGCGAAGGCTGGCCCGCGGAACTAATCCCCCTACCTCGACGAATGCACGAGTGCCCAGACGGGTCCCGGTCAACACGGTAACTACGTACAAGACGGAACAGACGTAGTGCTAAAACTCTCTATTTACTCCCAATTCCGCGAGGCGTTACTGAGAGTAAGGGTGCAGATTAAAAAGAAGAAAAGGAATAGTTAAACCTGAGATTTCCACCCTGTGTGAAATTGCCGGAACAGCCGGAGCTGTGGTTCTCTTGCGTCGGCTAGAACATAAATGGGCGCTCGCCCGAGAACAGCAGCGCCGTCGCCGCGCAAATCGCTCGGTTCGCTCAGAGGAATCGGCAGCTAAACGTCAGCGGCAGGAGGCCCCCTCCCCTAGCGGAAGAAGGAGGAACCCGCCCCTTCGAGACCACTGCGCCCTCTATCGGTGAATCTGGGAACCTGCTCCCACTCCTGCGTGACGCATGACCTACAGCAGACGGACGAAAAGGCTCGACTTACAGCAGCTCCGTTGTTTGAAATCTAAGTTAAAATAACAGCAGGGACAGTTACAGAAAACGGTCGCTGACTGTGGATTTGAAATGCGCAGTGTCCTTGATGAAGACGACAGAGCGCTGTCTACACTGAACCGCTGCTTATAAAGCGTCTTACTACCACCCCCGGCATTCGGATTTAATAAAGACTCTGCATATGCAAATACAGTAAAACATCGTTAAAGCGAATTTCCGAGTTGAGGAGAAAATGACTTCGTTATAAGTGGCGCTTCGTTAAAAACGGCTGTGAATTTATCTTCTTGCACTGCTGTTGAGATTGTAAGAACATCGCTGAAGCGATTTCGTTATAACCAAAGTTCGCTAGAACCCTCGTTTTAACGAGTTCTCGGGCCAAAGAATTGGCTTCGATATAAGCGACATTTCGTTAGAAGCGGGTATTATCTGCTCTTTGTTCACTGCAGTGTGGACCAGAAAACATTTGAAATAAAGCGATACTTCGAGTAAAGCGATTTCATTATAATGAAAGCTTAGGGTCGCCAAACAAGCAGCGCAACTCTTCTTTGTGCGCGTGCGTGTATTGCAGTTCAAGACTCGTAGCGTGCACGAATCGGTGCACTGCACGTTCACGGTCGTGACGAGTGCAGTACGGCGTGACAGCACCCATGAATGTGGCCAGTAGCACGTAGACAGTAAAGTGTGCTCTGGTGTTTGGCCGTGATCGTGAGGGACTGATATCGTGCTAAGCTGCAAACAAAAAAGAATGGAGAGGTTAATTCGCTACGACGCGGAAGCAATTTAAGCGCTGGACACATGTACGACTGGTACACGCGATTCGCATGCGACTGATCGTTACGATTGATCGTAAGGACCTGTTTTGGCGTCGATCGCTGGTCGGAGGAGGCTCACGACGTGCGTCTGGCAAGCCAGATGCAGTCGTGCCATCGTTGCAATCGTCGTGAGGCCACAGCCAATGAGAGCCCGCTGAGCCCCAACCCCCCGCAACCGGCGTGCGTTGCTCTGGTCGGCTCGGGTGTTGGGAACTTTGCTTAGCATCCTGGCGGATATTTGATCGCCGCTATCTGTGTAACTGCGAATGACAATCCGTAACACAACTTTTCACCACACTATCATCCCTTTTCTCGCATAAGCTACTTCTTTTTAGCGATCAGATTGATTCAGAAGAGCAGCGACAAGCGCGGTTGCTACCGTGGTCTGCGCCGGTTCGAGCCGCTGAGTGTGCCGAGCTGGCAGGCGCGACCGGCGTGTGCGCGGACTGTTTCCGAAGGCAGAAAACACTTCGCGATTGCCTGCTTTATCAATTTCTTGCGAACAAACGCGCGAATCTACAAATTCAGCTCAGCGATCGTCGTAGTTGAACATCTGCGTAGCCTGTTTCGATGCTTCCGCGCAGGTATTGCCATCTCTCGACCGGTCGGCGCACCGCCCGCCGCGCGCCGCGGGGGCCGGTCAGCGTATACGCTTGCATCGCGGCAGATATCTGATCGCCGCTTTTAAAATAAGCCCTGATAACAATCCCAAGCACAATTTTTCACCACACTAACACCTACTTTCTCGCATGTGGAACTTCATTTTAACGATCAGATTGATTCAGAAGAGCAGCGACAAGCGGTTGCTACCGTGGTCTGCGCCGGTTCGAGCCGCTGAGTGTCCGAGCTGGCAGGCGCGGCCGGCGTGTGCGCGAACTGTTTCCGAAGGCAGGAAACGCTTCACTATTGCCTGCTTTATCCATTTTTTTGCGATTAAACGCGCGGAATCTACAAATTCAGCTCAGCGATAGTCGTAGTTGACCATGGAGCAAAAACGGTGGGCGGAGCGACGCCGACGACGCATCGCATGCACGCATCGGGTCATGTGTCTCAAATTCACGCGTACGACTAGTCGTGGTGACAGTCGTAACGATCAGTCGCATGCGAATCGCGTGTACAAATCGTACATGTGTCCAGCGCTTTATACTATAAGGAATTCGTGCCGCTCGTGGCTGTCACAGGCTCACACGCAACGCCTCGCGGCATCGTGTCCGCGCGCAAGGGGGGCGGCTGCTTGCTTGCGTGACGATAATGCGGCAGCCAGCGTCAATCTACGAAACGTCGTTCGCTGAAAAGATGCGGCCTTTCCGGTCGTGGTGGATATGCCGCGCGAACCGTCTCATACTAACCCGTCTCTTTCGCGCCATTACTGTGACGCTGTTCCCCGAAGAATTGACGCTCACGCTAGGCCTACCACTGAGAACCGGCGACCATGTTGTAGTTCGTAAAATGCGGTCGGGCGTCACGGAATGATTGGCATGTCTTGCGTGTTTTTTGACAGCGATCTGTTTGCGTGTGGAGCTTCGGCGGAGTGGGACAGGAGGACGGAGTGGCGGAGAAGTTGGAATGGGGCTTGGGGGAAGTGAATTCCCTTAAAGGAGCCATGAAGACAAAATGCAAGTTGTGTTTATTAGAAAGACTGCTTAGTCCCGATAACAATGATACCAATATCATCGCAGTCTTCGAACAAATAATGGAGATAAAGAAAACGTGTGAAGCCGTGGCGACTTCCTAGCCAATTTCCCGCAACTTTTCTATGACGTCACAGAACCTTGTTTGGGCGATTGGCGGCGCCTAACTGACCGGTCGCGAAGACACATGACTGGACCACTGTAATGGGGCATCTAGTTCCATTTGAAAGCATCACTTGACTGCTAACGTGCAGTTAACGCACTGAAAATTATGTTTTTAGTGCTAGCCCGTATGACGTCACTCTTCTCCATAAGACGTCACGGTGGCGCAAAATTTGAAAGTTTTTCAATACTTCTTGCATTTTTTTTCGTTAAAAAGCATCTCTTGCGGTTGGATTGGAGCTGAGTGAGATACTGAATCCTAGTTCTTTCAAATTAAACGAAGTTGCATTTTCTCTTCATGGCTCCTTAAATCTGCCCCTTGACGGGTCAACCAGAAGGGGCATGCCATCGAGACGCCGCCGTGTGCTAATTGCGCATGCGCAGTGTGGGATTGCAGTTCCCCCTACTTTAGCGCTGAGAGTGGTGGCTACCTTTTATTTATTTGCTTGTTTTAGTGCTGTCTGCGCATGCGTAGACATTCCAGCTATAGCGGTGCGTGCAGCTTGCCGCCACGTTTTGCAACGTAAACTAGCGGCACAGTGTGGCGTAGCGGAAGTGTGGTGGCGCTCGCGTCGTTAGTGACTGCTGTGAAAATGGCGTTAGGCCCATAAATGTAGGCGTTACCTCGCCGAATGCCCACAGCTTTGTTTGCTTAACAGTTAGTGTAAACTCCCTTCGACCTCTCAGGGTAATGGCGGCGCTGATGTCAGTAGCGATCGCCGTCGAAATAGCGGTGGATGCAAAAGTGTGAAGTTCCCGTGCAAACAGCTTCCCACCGTCATGTTTGTTCGCAAAACACGTAAGGGGAATTGTAAACTGACTGTTCCCTACCCCTGTCTTCTCGCTCGCAGTGGCGGCTGCCTGGTTCGTGTGCGGGCCCAGGTGATGACGCGGGACGACTCGACGGGCGGCTGGGTGCCGCTAGGGGGCGGCGGCCTGAGCAGCGTCTCGGTGCGCAAGCGCTGCGACCTGCAGCCGACGGCGCAGACGCAGCCGACGCAGACGCAGGCCCCGCTGCCCCCCGGCTCGTGCTGCTACCAGATCACGGGCGAGCGCGAGGCCCGCGTGCTGCTGTCGTGCGCCATCGGGCGGGACTTCACCTACAACAAGGTCATGCCCACCTTCCACCACTGGCGCGCCGGCGAGCACAAGTTCGGGCTCACCTTCCAGACGTCGGCCGACGCCAGGGCCTTCGACAAGGCCGTGCGCATCGCCATGGAGGACCTGCTGGACGGTAGGCGGCGGCGCGTTTAACCCCCTTTCCTTCTCTCTTTCCCTAGCTTCTTGGGGATACTTTCTGTTAAGTGTGTACGTCCTACGAAAGCGGAGGGTGAAAATAGCGCCTACTAACGCGAATCGTTATCGTCCCCGTGTCGCCGAAAAGCCGGCGTCGGTTGCAGCGTTGACCGTGAGTGAAAAATCCCGTAGCGCCGCCTTGCGGCGCCCACTGGTACCCGCGGCATCGTAAGACAGAGGGCGCGCGAACATCGAGCGGAAAGTTTCCACCGCTCGCGGGCGCCATTAGAGCGTACGATGATGTCAGCGCTAGTGGGGACATTAAGGCGAATTGCAGAGGCTCCTTTCTCATCGCCGAGTGCGATAACGCTATCGCGTTCTTTGCTTAAAGGCGTTGCTTAAGCATCCTGGAATTTTATTGCGAGCTCCGCCCTGCAAAATAATTCTAGTGGGCCGTCGTGCCTTTTCAAGGCCGCCGCAATGCGAAGGACGTTCGGGTCCCGCTTACAGCGAACGTCCGCCTATTGCGAGCGGACGCGGAGCGACCGGCGCGGTATGCTTCTGGTAGCGGTTTAGGTGTGCCAGTTTCCGCCGTCGTTTATGTTGAGGGACGCATGAGGGACGGAACTTTGATCTTAAATAGACGGTACACTGTGGTTGACAGGGCAGGGTTGCTTGCGTACACTGGAGCGAAGAAAACTGTCGAGGGTGTTCTAAACCTCATGACGCAAACTGAAATTAGCGATCGACATTTTAACTCGCTTGCCACTTATTTTAATGCGATCGCGAGTATTGATTTGTCGCACTTAGTTG
This sequence comes from Haemaphysalis longicornis, assembly GCF_048455015.1. Classification (NCBI taxonomy): domain Eukaryota; kingdom Metazoa; phylum Arthropoda; class Arachnida; order Ixodida; family Ixodidae; genus Haemaphysalis; species Haemaphysalis longicornis. Next base: position 127,061,706 of record NW_027526445.1, on the reverse strand, counting down.
CAGGGAGTGGTACGATACAATGCGCTGCTGCAGGTAGTAGGAACTGGCGCGCTCAGGACTGTTTGTTCATTAAGCAATCATGCGCACGCCGACCCTCGATGCCAGCGCCGCCGTACAGGGCGGAGACACCCTTTAAACGGTCCCGTGCCGCCGCTATTGGGTCAAAGTGCTCAACGCATAGTTGTTTTCGTTTCTCACAAGACCCAGCGTCGCGAAATAGATATGATGATTCAAACTTCGTGAGGAAACCGCGTTGCCGCGAAAATTATAGCGCGGTCTTGCTACACTGACCTAAGGTGCCTCGATTCACGCGCCTCCGCTGTACAGGGTGATGACACGTATACGTTGTCGCCGCCATTTTGGGTCATTCGCTCGCCGCCGCAGCAGAAAGTCACTGTAGAAAGACCGCGCTATAATTTTCGCCGCAACGCGGTTTACTCACAAAGTTTGAGACACCCTTTAAACGGTCCCGCGAGCGGGATTGTTCGAAAGGTGTCTTCACCTAGTAATGTTCCGTGCGAGGAATTTTCCCTTTTGGGGGGAATTTTCGGCTGTAAATTTGGCCCGAAGGGATTTAGGGAGTGTCTATGAGGTTCGGGGAATTTTAGTATCTCTGGAGCAAAAAGGAAAAATAATCTCAGTAAACCGGATCTCGTAACACAGTCTGTTTCCTTTCAAAAAAGGTCCCTTGACACTTCGTCGATTTATGTTAAAATATCCAAGGTTGTGTACCCGCACGCCAAAAGCGTCTAAGGCCGCTTCCAATTCGGTTCACGAAACGGGAGGGGAATACACGAAAGAATAGGTACTCCATGAGAAAAAGTTAGTACAGCGTGAAGCGGCAGCGGCTGAAGCCTGTTCGCATGTATTCCTGCGCAGTATACACGAATGTATTTCGGGTGCTCCTTATTCCGCGTCCTGTCACCGAGACATAGCCCCAGCAGTCCCGTCGTTGAACTGAAACGACCTGAATTATCCAGCAATGTGGCATTTTTTTATATACGGGCAGTTTTACCCTAGAGCTTTAGAATGCAAAGTGGGGATGATGTTTGATCGAAAACAAGCAATGCTATGTAAAATACTGCTGAGTGGCAGGTGTAGTAGAATTGATTGCACACTGAAACTCCGATTCTCGGAACGGTGTCTGCGCACGGAATGCTACGGAAACTAGACATAGGTGGCGCTGGCTAACGGCCATAACCAAACAGGAATCCACGGGAAGATCTATAATACCTTAGTAACCTCAGATTTGCTGATGACGTTGCCTTGCTAAGTAACTCAGGGGACGAATTGGAAAGCATGCTTTCCGCACTGGACAAACAGAGTAGAACCGTGGGCCTGAAAATTGATATGCAGAAAATCAAAGTAATGATCAATAACCTCGGGACAGCACAGCGGTTCGAGATAGGTGGCGAGGCAGTGGAAGTGGAATATATCTACTTAGGCCAAGTTGTGACCCCGGATCCCAACCATGAGCCAGAGATAATTAGAAGGTTAAGAATGGGGTGGAGTGCATACGGCAGACATTCTCAGATAATGAATGGCAGCCTACTATTGTCCCTGAAGAAGAAAGTGTATGACAGCTGCATGTTACCGGTACTCACCTACGGGGCAGAAACTTGGAGGCTCACTAAGAGGGTTCAACTTAAATCGAAGACGACTCGGCGAGCAATTGAACGGAATATGATAGGTGTAACATTAAGGGACAAGAAGAGAGCGGAGTGGGTCAGGGAACAAACGCGTGTTAAGGACATATTAGTAGAAATTAAGAAGAAATGGACGTGGGCGGGGCATGTAATGCGAAGGCAATATAACCGTTGGTCATTAAGGGTAACAGAGTGGATCCCTAGAGAAGGCAAACGTGGCAAGGGGCGGCAGAAAGTTCGATGGGCCGATGAGATCGAGACGTTTGAGGGGATAAATTGGTCGCAGTTAGCACAGGACCATGGGAGAGGCCTTTGCCCTGCAGTGGCCGTGGCTAGGATGATGATGATGACTGTCGGTTAGGTACGCACGCCAACAAGCGCTTCCCTTTCGCGTTTCCTTGTCATCGCCAAATTCTCCGCAATATCCGTTCAATAAGCGACAACAAGCCGCAGAACTTATACAATTCTTGTTGCTGTGAGAAAACTACGCTCAAGTTAAAGCACTTTCTCGCACTGGCGAAAGTTATGCGCCACGTCCCTACCGTAGCACGCTTTGTAGAGAGTAGAATGTCATCCCTGGGCTTCCTTCCCACTGTCAAGCTTGCAGCAGCTGCCTCTAGTTGGATGGTGTGCCCCCAAATGGTCTTGGAGTCGCGATCGGCAGCTAGGCGTGCTTTACCGTGGTCGAACTCACCTTCTATTACCAACGCGCACGCGCCGTGATAAGCGCGCTTTCTGCAAGCTTCATCCCTCGCCCTTTCTGCAAAAGGGCGAGGGATGAATTGTTTTGGAAAGCCGCGTATTGCGCTCCCGGAAACCTATTTCATCCTGTCCCGTTTTCTACCCGTATGGCCCCTCCCCTTCTCTCTCTCTCTCTCACGCTGCTTTGTGGACTGCTTGTCCGGCCACCCCTTTGCTACGGTGAGTAAATGCCTGTTGGTACAGCTTCAGTGCTTGTCCGATGTGGTAAAATTGAATGCGCAAAAGGTCTTACCGCCGGTGTGTGTCGTGCTTAGAAGGTATGACGGCTAAGCGCAGGGGATGCTGGATAAAATGCTGAAGAGAGCGGGAAAGCATGGAGTGTGTGCGCGCGTGCGGGTTAATGAAGAGCGAATCATAAAAAGTAAAATCACGACAAGAAGGATTGCACTGTTTTTGACAGGCGTTGCGTATTTTAAACGCGAGAGCAATGACGGGTGCCGCAATTTGCGCGCTGCTTTTTTTTTTTTCGGAGAGCGATGTGTACAACATTGACTAAAGCGCAGAAGACGAGGCGCTTCACGGAAATCTCCGCCTGTCCTCGAATTACAGGTGGACGCAGTACGGGCTGCCTCTACAAGTGCCTTTTATTATTAAACCCTGCATTAATGGTTAGACCAGGTCCACTCGGCGCCGTTCCAATTCCGTGCTCACCGTTGTGGCCAGTACACGAATCAAACGGTCTTATAAAAAGTCCCAGTTTACGCTGCGTCTACCCATATGCTTGTTGCGCGTAGCAGATAAATTCCCGTAACCGCTTCAAAGAATACAGGAAAGAAAAAACGGCCGCATATCTGCTCCTTTCGTTGCAAATGTCAACGAAAGACAATAGGTCGACTGGCGCTCCTGGCAAGTAAATGCGTCCCTTCTCTTTCCCGCCGACCTCTCATGCTGTTCCTCTCCCGTCTCATTCCTCCCAAGATAACACGCTAGAGGTTTGCTCGAGTCAATTTAAATTTACCGCGTTCCACTGCTCCAAGTCGGGTGCCTCGATGCCACCGCTGCCGTACGGCGGAGACGCGCGTGAATCGAGGCACCCTACTACAACGTTTATAGAACCACGCTGCCCATACTCCACGAGCGTTTCAAGCGGAACGTGGAACCTATCTAGTGGAATCTTTCGTTGCCGTTGCCGTTTCATTTCTTAAATGCCGCCTGGAGCGCGGGCAACAGCACGCGGCGGTTTTCTGCAGTTGATGTATATTTCATTTGCTATCCCAAAAACCAAGCATCCATATTTCTTTTTTTTTTTTAAGGAACACTGCGAACATCACTTATGCATTGATTTTCTGCCTTATATTTGCGTAATGTCCTGTTCTTGTTCAACAACGTTGACAAGTATGAATACTGACACCGGACTTAGAAATTTAGATTTGGCTGTGGGTATATAAGACTGTCGCGCGGCTTCTATTTTACTTTGGCCGGGTGGCTGTATGGAGAAACAGACAGACAGACAGACAGACCAAACTTTCTGCGTGTAAGTCTTCCAAGAAAGGCTGTCGTCTTAAAAAAAAACGCTCTGAATGCAGCTCCAGTCAAATACATTCTGTACGGCGTGGGTTTCACAACCACTCCTCTCTCGCAATCTCCTCCTTACTACACACACCTTCCTCGTCGTTCTTTCGTTTTTTTTTTTTTTTTTGCTTTAAGAGGAGAGCCCTTTATTTCTTTTTTTAACCCTCCGCGGCGCTGCTTTCTTCCCACGGTGGCGTTGTTTTTCTGTCCACCGAAGAGCAACAGCGGCAGCTCGGAAAGCGCACGGCCGCCTCCGCCGTGACTGCCGCTTCGGCGGCGTTGGTGGCGTAGGCGGTGCTCGGGTAAAAATAAGAACGCGCGCGCTGTGAATGAAGCTCTGCCGGCCAACGAAGCGCGGAGAGATGTGGCGCCCACTCTGCGAGTTTTGCTGAACTGGCCTCCGGAGACGAGGCTGCGTTACAGACGTGGAACAACAACAGCTCTCTCTCTCTCTCTCTCTCTCTCTCTCTCTCTCTCTCTCTCTCTCTCTCTCTCTCTCTCTCTCTCTCTCTCTCTCTCTCTCTTCATTCGCACTTTGAAAGCAAAGAAACATACAAGTTAGGAAACACGCGAAAGTTTTGAGAATCTAGTTCTCTCTGCGGGGCAGCGCGCGGTACGCTTCAAATCCATAATGAGACAGACGGATCGCCTCTCAGGAAACCGGGGCAGTCGAAAAAAAGGAGAAATACGCTGTTTACTCACTTTTCTTTTTCGTTCTCCTTCATCTCTTTTTTTTTTTTTTTTTTTTTCCTCGCCACCGAGGAAAGGACGCGAGCTAATGGCGAGCTGCACGATAGGTACTACTACGCCCAATGCGTCGTTGTTGTTGCGGCGCCGTTTTTACAATCGCTGTAGGTCGTACTTTCTCGTTTTTTTTTCTTTCCTTTTCTGGTGTTTCCGAACGAAATGAATGAAAACTGTGCAGGCGAAGTTGCGAGTCGGCGTTATTATTTTGCCGTCATTGAGCACGCAATAGTCTGCTTGGTCTTCGCACACTACCGCGCTACCCGTCATGTGTAAAGTGAAATACGCAGAGAGAGGGAGATGTGCAGCCTCCCAATTTTTTAATATCACGGGAATGACGACCGATCGGCGGGTTAGCGCCTTATCACGGTGTCCAGCGGCGAAATAGGGGAGATCACTTTTTAATCTTTTAAGCAAAACTAAGTACGGTGGTTAGGCCCTGGTTGCACGGCTGTCTGTTCGTGATGGAGGCGACAGACGGCAAACGCAGCCCCCCCCCCCCCCTCTTCCGCAAACATTACATTTATATTTAAAAAAAAAAAAAACAAGGCTAAAACAGCGCTATTGATAGACTGCGACCCGTTACGCGACCGCTGGACAACTAAATTTTTAATTTAGAGGCCTTTACTACTGCACGCCTTGTAGTCGTAGCGATTTGTGGGGCGATTTGCGAGCTTCCCAGAAAACAGAGGAGTTGTCAGAAGAATTTTGGAATATTTTGTACGTGCGTAAGTCATTTATCAGTCCGGCAGACAGACCGGCGAACGTACGAAGACTCCATTTATATTTCGATTGTAATGCCTAATTTCTTTCCAAGCGCATCTAGCCTCTGTTGTAGCTCGTGTTGTATCGCATGCGTAGAAGCATCGACAGAAAAGCAAGCATGATTTTCTCCCAGACAGCTACATTAGATTGAGAGTTACAGAGCATTTTACGCTAGCTTTGCAGGTGAAAATTCTCGTTATGCGCGGCTCTGTCGGCGGACACAGGTTTGTTCGGAACCTAGACATATACAGCCTCTCTGTAAAAAGAAAAAGAAATCGGCACCTTGCAACACAGTTGCACTGCTTACTCCGTCCGCACACTCGAGGCCATGCGGGGGCAGCGGCTCATCAAACGGAGATAAAATTCGAGCGGGAAAGCCGAACGAGAAGCGCCAGGAGACTAAAAGGAAGGAAGAGATAAAGGAGAGGCGTGTGACTAAACTGTAATCCCGAGCGAAAGAAGGGAGCGCGAAAAGCTGCAGGGCGGGGAGGAGGTGCCTCAAGCAGGCTGCATTTTTTTTAAAGTCAACCGCGGCCGCACCGCCACCTCGCGAACACGGCGGTCACTGCGCCTCCTGCGTAGCCGTCCGCATCGATCGAATCCAGGTGGCGCGCCCGGCGCGGAGCGCTAAATCTGTTCTCTCCAACTGCCTACGCCTACTTTAATCCGCGGCACACACCGTGTCCCCCTCCCCACCCGCACTTGTGTAATTATTTTATCGGGCACCGGCAGTCACGTCGGACGGTTTTCGCCGAAGACATATATCCCGGGATCAAGGAGGGGAGGGGGGGGGGGGGGAAGGGAAGGTCACGGGGGCTGGGGGGAGCCCTTCCTATTTACTCTGAGGTGTTAAAACTGGAATGCTTCGGTTATATTCAGCTATATTCAGCTGTCAGCGGCTATATTCCCCTGCGGCTTCGGGCCATCCTTTCTTGATAAAAGTTTTCTTCCTTCCTTCCTTCAGGCGTTAAAACAGCGACTCCCTCCCTCCCGATCCCGGTATATCTGTCTTCTGCGGAAACCGATGAAATACACCGCATTGTCCATTGGACACTCAAACAAACAAAATGTCTCTGTTTTCTCTCTAGCAAGGAATGCATAGGGTGAGTGGCTAGTCAACATATTGTATAAAAACAGTGACTTTAAACTGGTACATCAGAGAGAATGAGAAAATGTTTATCTCACGTAGTATCTATAGTTACTACGCGAGATACTACGTGAGACGTTTATGTCTGCATATACTATATACGTTAACAGGCTGATGATAAACTGTTTTACAGGCAAACTTCAGTGGTTGAACCTCTCTAAACAAGAGGTTCCCTTGATAGAGTCATTTTGTTTGTTGGAGTGTCCAGTGGGAAACGCGGTGTATCGTGAGAGAGAAAATGGGACATTTTGTTTCTTGGAGTGTCCGATGGGCAGTGCTGTGTATCATGAGGGAACGTCTCTTTTAGACAGGTTCAACAATTGAAGTTTGCCCGTAAAATAATTTATCATCACCCCGTTTATGTCCACCGAGCCAAAGCCTCCCCCATTGACTTCCGGCTGCTCCCGCCTAGCGCTGTCCAAATCCACTGCGTGCCACCCAATTCCCCTACCTCACCCCACTTGAGTTATCGGCACACACACACACATACATATACGCACACACACTTATAGGGCTAGATACTATTCAGGACATTTTTCTCATTCACTCTTTGATGTACAAGTTTAAAGTTACTGTTTTTGTACAAGAGGTAAACTACCCACTTAGCCTATGCATTCCGTGGTGTTGTTTTGTTCTTGGCTTTACTTTGTAAACATATATAGGCCTATATCTTCTTTTTGCATGCAGTTTGTTCCAAGTGCTCCTGCCCCCTTCAGGCTAACGTTCACTTGTTTCCCTTTAAATGATTCGTCTATAATGCCACTGGGCAAACTTCAAATTAAAAAAAAAAAAACAATTTACCCTTGGGTGCAGCGATAGCAGCTGGCAGCCGGAATTACTATTTTGTGCGTGAAAGCATCTGGGCTGTGGCGGTGTATCGTAGCGTTTGGCTCTTAATTCATTCACAGGCAGGTAACGGCAAGTTAAAGGGGCTTGCTATTTTTGCATTTTTCAGCAACACTACAACCTTGGCTAGAAATGGAGCCAAAGACCCGTAGTAAGGCGGAGGATGCTCTCTCCACATAACTGCGAGAGAAGTCTTGTTTATTCCCGCAACATGCACATGCACGAACAGATGAACGAAAGTGCCATCTCTTGGAAAAAAACACAAAACCGAAACGAGTCACAATATAACCCTATGCAGCCAGCGTTAAATGTAGATATCTAACGTCATCTGCACGCCACTTTTCCTTTCTGTTTCGTGCCCGAAGCACCAGATTGCAATCGCCATGATATGTTTTAGGCCTCGGGGCTGTTCCTGTAAGTTGTGTGGCCCTGCATATGCGCGCTAACTTGTTTTGTTTTGCTCGCTTGTGGGGTATTAATGTAGTCGCATGGATTGAATATGCTACACGCTGTAGTTGTCGCACGGACAACAATCATTGCTGCCCCTAGTCCTGGAGAGTGAGTTTGGGGTCCTGTGTTCCCTTTCTTCGTCTCATGTTTTTCCAGTGTTGCGCTTTCTGAAGGTTTCAGAAATGTACCTTGCCTGACTACAATTGTTATAGGGTTCAGGACCCCTAAGTTCAATGTAGGGGCAGCTAGCGAAGCTGCAAAAATTTGTTGCAGCACAGACACTGCCCCAAGCCGTACACAGCCACAGGCGTGGGTGTTGCTATTGTGTAAGTTGTTTTTGGCAAAAATATGTTTCTGTCGTAATACACGAAGAACATCACTGGGTGCCGAATGGGTGGCGGTGGCACCATTACTGTTCGGTGTCTTGGCCCAGAGTTTGCAGGAGGTCCTGGATTTCCTTAACAGCATGCTTTGGATATATCGAGTGCTTCATTTGCTTCTGCTTCAGTTGCCAAATTGCCCCATTAAATGGTGTTGATGTTGGATGAAGAGCGAAGCCTGCACAGTTCTTTGCATCACTGGTGGAAGCGCATGCAAGAGTATGATTTCCTCGCAACCTGGCTGCTCGTTTCTTACGCTGCCCGGTCGCCTTTCTCCTTTGCGCTGCGCAGGTGTGGGCGACTTGTGCGGCACCTTCCCGGACTCAGACATCGGCGACGACGAGGTCTTCATGACGCTCGAGCTGCCCGTCGACTCGCGCTCGTCCTCCGGCTCGTCCTCGGCGGGCAGCGGCCTGTCGCCGTACTCGGCGAACCACCACCTCCACCGTATCAACTACGTGCGCCGCGACGGCAGCGGCGCCCCGCCGTCCAACAACCACCACAAGGGCGGCCTGATGCTCGACGAGTCGGGCAATCCCGTGCCGCCGGAGCCCTACTCGTACGTGCAGTTCGCCAAGCATGACTACTCCTACCCCCTGGTCGAGACGCTCAAGAGTGGCGTGCGCGGCGAAGTGCCCCCCGCGGCGCCGCCCGCAGCCCCTCCGCCCGTGTCGGGCCAAACGCCCACGGCGCCGGGCAAGAAGGCGGCGCCCCCACTGCCCAGCAAGGCACGCCAGAAGCGCCGTCAGTGTCGGCACTGCCTCGAGGAGTTCTCGGAGGACAGCAACGCGCGGGGTGCGTGCGAGTACGCGCCGGACAGCGTCCTGTCGTGCATCAACACGGCGTCGTGCATCTCGTGCGCTCACTGCATGCTGTACCACTGCATGGCCGACGCCGAGGGCGACTTCAGCCAGCGGCCCTGCTCGTGCTCGGGGTCGCCCCGGGACTGCCGGCGCCGCTGGGCGGGGCTGGCGCTGCTCTCGCTCCTCGTGCCCTGCCTCTGGTGCTACCTGCCGCTCCGGGCGTGCCACCGGGCGGCCGTCAGCTGCGGACTGTGCGGGGGCAGGCACCAGGCCTGAGCGGGGACAGCCGAACAAAGGGACTGGCTCTCACCTTGTGTGTGCGTGCGTGTGTGCGTGGGACCGGAGTTGAGGGCGAAGCTGCGGAGAGGCGCGGGAATCGCGGCCCCGAAGGCCTGGCACACTGAAGTGACTGCTACTGCCCCAAAGTTGTGAAGGACGAGGTGGGGGGGGTTTAGTAGGCGGGAAAGAGAAAAGAAGCATTCAGGCTTCAAATCTGTTTTCTTCACTTTACTTGGCCCACTAACAGTAGTGTAGGCAATAATGTTGTAACTGATGCTTGCTGGCTGCGACTGATCAAATGTAGGCTTGACGCAGCTCAAGTATGCCAAGTCCGTTCATGCTTATGCTTTCTGCAACTTTGTGCAAGGCCGTCTCGCAGAATAATTCCTCGCTCATGCAAGCTTTTGTGAGCGGAGTCTTGTAACTTTTCGTTTTCTTTTTTTTCTCCCAAGTTTTGCGCAACATGAATTGGTTTCTTGAGATTGCTCTTAAGTTCATCATATTAACCTCGTCACTACAAACAACATAGTGCACGTTGTTAACTAACGCATGCTTCTCCTGTTGTTCAGCGGGCAGCTGTGCAAACTCAGTTCAGTGCGTCAGACCTTGCAAAGGAGTGCCGAGCTACCCGCGTCTGGATGCCAACCTCAACGTCAAGGGAGAACATGGCAAACTAGGGTAACATGTGGATGTCACTACTATGTGTTTTTATACGTGCATAGAAAGACACGGCCGACGAGCGAGCAGGGACGATGGCAAGGACTCGTTGCTGCAAAAGGACAGTGCGCCTCGACAAATGAATGGGCAGCCGTCCTCAAGCAGGGCGGATCACCGACTCAAGTGGATGTGGATGCTGCTTCCTGCTTCTCACCTCGCTTTTGGTGCAGGCGCCAAATCGATGGTAGACCAGGATTGTGCGAAGGGACTTGCTGACACGCCGCAAAGCAATTGTTGCACTAGTGCGCGCCTGCTGTGCGCTCAAATTTTCCTGCCTGTGGCTACACCGATCCTTTAACAACCCTTTTCCACTCTCGCCATCCCGCTTCCCAGCATTTTCTCGAGATCGCTGCGTTTTATCCTGCAATGTGAACTTCTTGAAAGTCGAAGCGTCTTGTCTTGTTCAGCAGTGTAGAGGGTCGCAATGTGAGAGAGGTTATCGCGCGAGTTCTTTTTTTTTTTAGTTTTGACATCTCGGCTCATTGCAGGCAAAGTGAGCAGATTTAGGCAGCAAGTTAAATGCCCTTAACATTTTCAGGTAACTATTTGTACAACACGCGATGGCACCAGAACAAAACGCCCTGCTGTAGATGACGTGCGTGTGCGATCACTTGTATATAACGATAGTGCCACTAGATGTAGCAAGGCACGAGTTTACACGTTGCTTCAGTTTACTCAGACTTTCAGTTGTCGGAGGTTAAAACACAGTCATGCTGTCTACACGCCACTTTGTTCTTTATGCGCACGGGAGCCACGATACTCTAACCTGCTAGTGACTTGTCACAAATCCAGCTGCTTTGAGGCAAACGCTGCCAAATCTAGTGATATGGACGTCATGTGCGGTGACCTCCTTCTTTTGCATTTGCACTAATTGCAGTGTTGCACAGGTTTAGTTGACAGGATGCCTGCGGAAGTGACTACTGCTGGTGTATAATCTTTTGAGAAGAGCAGGAAAGTTCGCTGTGTCAAACAAATGACCAGAACCGGAGCAGCTTGAGTGTTTCATTGAACAGCCTTTACGTGATGGATGCCATGATTGCAAGTGCTGAAAATGTGGCAGTGCTTCTTGGTGATACCTCGCACTTGGTAGGATTTTTAATGAGTTTCGGGAACACGTGCTGCCGTTATAGAGAGTTGCTTGCTCCAATCTGTTCCGCACCATTTCAGTGATTGGTCCGAAGTATCATGTTTGAAGTATGAAGATTGGCCTGAAGTATGAAGTTAGTGCTTAGTCTGAAGCGTATGGCGTAGCTGAAGTACATCTGGTGTGGATATCGAATGAACAAGATTTTAGTTTTTATGACAATAGCTTGTTAGTTCTGGAGATTGTGCACAGTCTGCGTAATATGCGACGAAGCCAATATAAAAGAGCCGGAAGCTGTAAATTTTCATTCCGAAGTAAAGACAGTTTGTTACATTTTCATTATGGACTGTGGGTTATAGTATTTTTTTTTTTGTTCATACGAGTTGGTGTTTTGTCAAACCAAAATACTAGTAGTGGCTCTCAGACGTTTGGGCTGGCATTTTCTTATGTAGGTGAAATTTGAAACAGAATTGGGAAGCAGCGACACCTCCCCTTCAACTTTGGTTTGAGTCAGCAGTGTGCCCAGGTGAATCTTATGAGTGAGCAGTTTCCCTCCAGCAGCATGCTGTGCCCATGGCTTTGCAGAACTTGCAGCAATGGCACCCCGATTGCATTAGACGTATCACCTCTCACTGCACCCATTATCTCTGTGCTTTTTGAGGTGCCAGGAAGCCTTCCCTCTGGCTGAATGCTGTTTCCGAAGTTTCTTTCGTAACTGCCGGTCTTTCGTCTCACTCGTGAAGAATATTTCTTGGAGGCAGGGAGCTTCAGCAGCTGCTTTGTAACTTGTGCTCCTCCCTTCTTACGGGCCCACGAGCAGTTAAAGCTTTCGTTATCCTGTTCTCGGCAAGGTGGGTGTGCCACTCGGGCTGTGTTCAAACTTGGGGAGAACGCACGAAGCTGTCTGCCTTGACATCTAGGAAGGTGGCGGGGCTGACGACTGTGCGACAAGAACTTGGAACAGCGCCGCCGCAGCCGATAGGACCCCTCTGTACATGTCGACCAATGCAAGCAAGTTTGCCAGAGCCTAAATTTTTTATTAAAACAAAAAAAATGATGCAATCGGGAGTTATACTGCAGCACTCAGAGACAAAAAGTTTTGTAGCAAGGGGACGTTTCTCTTACAAAATGTGGAAACGTGGCGTTCATGGCATTTGGGATAAATAAGTGGTAGAACTGGCTGCATTGATGTAGACATCTGGCGTCTTCCATTTAACTTGCCCCATTGGTGGAAGTAAAAGAAAAAAATGGAGTTAAGATGGCGACTGCCTGCTTAATAGTCTTCTTGGTTGTCCACCTGATGATTCTGGACGAACACCCCTGTTTTTGCCTCTGGTCAGTCCTCCCTCCACGCACTAGCTTGGTGTGCAATCAAGCCCAACTCAAGATCAACACTAAGGATCGCGAAGGACAGCAGGACTTTGCGCTCACACTTGAAGAATGCAGCTCCCATGGAGCCAAGCTGGAACGACAACTGCTCATTTCTGGCTTGTGGCGTATTTTTTTTTTCCTCTTCCGTCTTTTTCTGTTAGTTGATTGAGTACAGTCACTGCTGGTGGATGCAAGACTCGCACTGAATTTTGTGCATTGCTCAAAGAGGCAGTTGTCACATTCTACTACTTCTTGTCTTTCCAGTGAGCTGTGATGGCTCGTGTCGTTGTTTCCAGACAAAGCGGCTTTTGACCTTTCATCTCCTTTTGCTTTCCTTCCTTCGGCAAGGCCACGTCTCTGTCACACTCCCTCGCTCTCGAAAGCAGTGCGCGTCTCCCCTGGCATGCACCGGACAGTGTTGCGTTGGTGTTTCAACTGTGACCGTCTTGTTTCGCACAAACTGGCGGCTGCCTTGGGTTCCCCGGCAAGCCTGAATAGCCCTGTTGTGTGTGCGTGTGTGTGTGCGATAATGACATAATGCCGAGCGATTTCATTTGATACAAGAGTGCCGTACTATATGTGGATGTGTTTTCACCGTACATGTCGTGCACTCACATCTCCGTCTCCTAGAATAGCCCTCGCATCAAGTCGCGCCTAATAACCGACGACGTGCGCTTGTCACTGTGTATACTTGCCAAAGCCAGCCGTATGCTTCACACTGAACTAGATTGTTACTAGTGCACTGACGGCCTTTCAAACCAGCCCAGAGGATTTGCACGTTTCGGACGCGTAGTGGCTGAACTGTGAATGTGTCCTCTTTTTTTTTTTTTAGTAAAGAAAGGGAGATATTGGATTGTCTTGAAAAGTACGAGACAATTTGAGTGTTGCGAGGTGTTGTCGTGTGCCACTTTTACTGTTGCCACCTGCAAATTGTCGATTTTTTATTACGAAGCGTGTAGGCGGTTGTCAGTGAGAAATCAAGCGGAGTGATTTCTTGCAAGTGTCTTTCGGCTGTTTGGTGTCTTGAAGGTTTTGCTGGAAGTCTTGGCTCCTATTGTGTAACCGACCGGGGTTTTTTAAGCTGTCCTTTCTTTTCTTCTCCTCTTGGCATCTGCGCTGTACTTCTGTTCCCTTGTGTACCTCTTAACCGTTTCACTTGCGTGATGTGCAGAACATGTAATACTTGCAAGCAGCTGTTCAGTGTTAACTGCCACCATCCGACGAAAATTATTAAAACACAGCTGTCTAAAGTTGTTGGTACAAGAGGGAAAGCAAGATCTTACAGAGTTTGCGCAGGCAAGTTTAGGGTAAGGGACTAGCTCGCACTGTTGGAGTGCATTGTCAGAGTCCAAAAGAAATTGCAACCTCCATGTCAGGGAAGGAGTTTAATTATTCTCAGTGATGCAGTCATTCCGGTCAGTATTGAGAACCAGCAAAGGAATGGTTAAGGACTTGTGTAGAGGCAGTAAAAATCTTGCGTGACCTCTAAGGCAACCGTATGCCTGTAAAAATCTCGTTCAGGAGTCGTTTATTGAATCATCATTTAACAAAACCTTGCTAAACGGCTTCCGACCCCCCTGCCCCCGCCAACTTAAGTTGGGTAAAAATCAGCTGAAGTTGTGCTGATCATTTTCACAGTATTACTTAGCGTCCTTGAATTCATTCATTCCATAAGGACTTTGGTTGACCACTAAAACATAGTTCGAGGATGTAATTGAACGCTGTTGGAATATTACGACTAGTCCGTACTGGAAAAAAGAAAGGCTGGTAAAACTTCCCGTATACCCGTCAACTCCAAAAACTGTGAACTCTGTAAACCCACATGTGTCGGAGAGGTGGGAAGTCCCAACTGAGTTGAGGTTAGCCCTTCCAGGAATCTCGGCAAAATGACCATCAAGTACGGCATAAATGTTTCAGGCGCAGTGTGAACTTCACTGTTTGTTCTGACAACAAAAATATTAAAACATTTCGTGTGAGGCTCGGGAGAGATATAGCGGCACTTTGTGCGAACACTCATCTCTTTCTTTTCCTTCCAAGCACACGCATTTGTACGATGTGATGCACTATAGCGCAGTTGTTGTATCACAAATATATGCGCGCACACAACTGCTCCACCTGTTGTGAAAGCAGGAGACATGTGGATGACCGAAGCACTAAGTATTGAACAAATCTGACCGAGAGCAGAAGGGTGGCGCCACTTCATTGCATCTCACAACTTTAGTCGAGAACACTGCCGTTAGATGTTACTGCGTATTTCAGTTCTTTCTTTAGTGATTCCGCAGTAATGACGTTCCCATGTGAACTCAGGAGTTGTGTACAACGGCCAAACTGTACGAGGGGCACCGCATCTAAAGCGCAAGGGCCTCATGCACACCAATTCCACGCTTTTAATTTTGACAACCTCAATCGGGACGTCGTTAACAGATGGATAAATCACGCGTCGGCAGTGAAGGGACGCCAGTTTCTGCTCTCGGTCCCATTCTAGAACTGCCTTGCTCTCATTCTTTGGCGACTCGTTAGGTGTTGGCTATGCCTCTGGTATGTCAAGAACATTGCCCCCAAGTGGACAAGTTCTCGCTCCCTCCTGTCGCTATGATTTCTCGTCAGTGTCGTCCTTGTTGGCTCGCAGAAGGGAGGCTGACGAAGAGCGAACGTGTGAGGTGACAGCTGCCCCGCTACACCATTTTTTCCCCCTTCAAGCTGATCTTGCTCCCAATGTGGGCGCCTACAGTGGCAACGCTTGACTAAAATTAGTACAACGAAATGCTACACCTCTCTCTCTCTCTCTCTCTCTCTCTCTCTCTCTCTCTCTCTCTCTCTCTCTTTCTCTTGCGTTGTTTCGGTGCGCCTCTCACAGCAGCTCCCTCCCTTGTGGCAGCCGTCACATCACGCTTGCGCTCGAACCGCATAATGGGCAGTGAGTGTTGATGTGTTATTGTATTATTGTCATTACTTAGTACCCCTATGTTGAGCTGAACATGCGTTCGCTTACTGTTGTGTGCTTTCTAGTGTGTACGTCTCACATTTGTCTAGTTTCCGCGCTTTACTTAAATGGGGGGGACACAGCGTCTTGGCGATTCGTTGTGGCACGTGTGTTGCCTCCCCGTCGGCCGTTTGGCGAACGTTGTCTACGGCCCCCCATCGTGTTTGTTGCTGCTCATTCACGTGTACATAAAACATTGCGCTAAGCTGAAAAAAAGCAGAAATTACGGAGGTACTAAGATGAAAGATGTGTGACGTGCGATGTTGGTAATCGCCGTTGAGCTAAAACGCCAGCAGCGGTGCACAGGACAAAGCATTTTGACTGGTAAGGGTTGCCGGCAGACATATGTAGAGGATGACGACAGTGACGGTAACCCTGCATTACTTTTTTTTTGTCCTTTCACCAATAATTTCTTTTTATACTGTGTTATTTATGAGCTGTTAGAGCCAAAGAATTTATAAGATGCAAACTTATTAATTAATATTATTATTATTATTGACTCCATTGTTGGTAAGTGTTACTGTACATACTGAGCTAGCCTGTGGGATCGGGCAATAAACGGTTATGATTTCGCAGAAAACAAAAATGTCTCTCGCATTATTTCTTCGCTCTCTCGGTACTACGTAGTACTCTGGCTTCGTGGAAAGTAGTCCATGGGGCTGACTTACATTTTGTGTTTGTGCATTCAAGGGGATCACTCCGACCAGGTGAGTGGATCTAAGATGATGTCATTAACCGAAAGCACACATAGAAGCACAGCACGATGCACATCATAACTTATGGACATCACGCCGGACATACCACCTCTGGCTTGGAGGTTTTATTCTGACTTTTGATCGGGTTTGAAATAAAACACCTTCCTTTCACGAAATGTGGCGAGAAATAAAGCCTCCACAAATTAGGCAGTTGTGCTTGGCAGGCATGCTGCACTAGTTCTGGAGTGAGTAGTAGCTTTATTTTACTGAGGAATTCAATGGTAACTAGTTAAGCATGGTGAAGAAGGTGCATTTGCAATATGCTTAAACTTTCAAGTTGCTTTCACGTATAAGCTCTAGAAATCAAAGCTGAGACCCAAGTTGCATACATTTGAAGGCTTGCCTTGCATCCATCCATCTTCTACACCTGGAAGAACGTTCTTACGTGAATTTGAAATAGAGGACTGTAAGCTGCATGGCTTCATTTCTAAAATGCTGATGGGTCAAGACTTGCTGCAGTAAAATCAGGTTAGTGCTTTTGCCATTGCCAGGACACTAAGGATACTTGCCCAGATACGTCCAACATGCCTCGCAATCGACAAGAGTTCGGCTTCAGCACCTAGCCCGGTACCACTGGTGTGTGGTTTGTAGTGGGTACAATTTGCTTTGCAATTGGCCCTAATGCTTTCGAATGGCTTTCGTCTGTCTCCTACATGTTACTCTGTTGCTCATTCCTGTTGCCGTGTAGTGGGAGAGTTGACGATGATAGCAAATTTAGCTGTTTATCACTCGTTTGGCAGCGTTCTTATGCTTTCTACGTGCGATGTTAAGGTGTGGTGGGCCAATACTACGTGTTAGAAAGCCCTGTGAAAGGAAGCACCCTGCCATGCCCACTCTCCCTTTCACGATTTCTGTCGCTCTCAAACTTTACAGGGAAGTTGCATTCGGGATCTATTTTGTTTAGCACGAAGAACAGCAGTGCCATGTATGGTTGCTTATTAGAACAACAAACCAAAACGATTTCTGCCTATGGCAGAGCCTGTGGCCATCTTGGATGTCATGACCACTTTGACACTAGCGGCGCCACCCAGAACAAAAAGTGATTTTTTTGCCTGCCACTAATTTGGCTTTCTCCCTTTTCTGAACAGGCATAGCGCGTTCCGTTCTTATTTCCCCAGGTGGCGCCGCCATTCAAAGGTGCTAATGACGTACGAAACTACAGTATTCGAATTCACCATACACACAACGGCCGCCAGCTCAATGGCCACGAGAAAATGCTCCGCGCCCTGCAAGCTAACACTTACCCACACCCAAGGAGGCACCACAACATAGCCTCCAGCCTGTATCCCCCTGTAGTGCGCCGCACGGGCTTGGTGTGGCCCCCCCCGGCTACGCCCCTGCTGGCCTGTAACGGTGCGAAGTACCTTAGGACCTCCCAATGTCCGTCCGCGTCCATCCGTGCGCACACCACCATAAAGCGAAAATCGAGCGAAGTTCAAGGTGCAACTCACGGCTCGAATCGAATGACGGTCGGGGCGCAAATCGGATGTCACTCGGGGCGCAACTTGCATGTCATTTCAAGTCCCCGTGCCCCCCACCCTCGCAATCATAGTGAACTAGAACATTCTAGTTCGCTATACTAATACAAAGTATTCTAGAATACCAACCAGAATACCAAGTATTCTAGTTCACTATACTCGCAATCATGCTCGTAGTTGAGACGCTGCCATTTTTCATATGGTCGGCGGCTGTGCACAAAGCCCACTTGACCCGCACAATCCCTTCCACACTTACGAGCTTTGGGAGAGCGGCTTGGCCAGCTCTTCCCTGGACGTCCAGCGCAAGTTGATGGAGAGGGCAGGAGACGCGGCCGCTGCCCGTGTTAATGGACTCCTGGAATGAGCAGGCCATCCTAAAGACTCTTTCTGAGAAAACAATAAATATGTTTACTCCCTCTCTCCATCTCTCTCATTGGACGGCAATCGTTCTTAAGGCGAAAGCTGTGTTTCAAGGAGCGCGTTAGGTATAAAAATCTTCGTGAGGTACACAGAATCGCACAGAAAGTCGGAGACCGCGCACCGGGAAAGGAAAACTCCATTGCCGGAGGCGGGTTTTAAGCAACGGCGAAGCAACGCGCGCTGGGAAAGGGAAACAACAGCGCTGCCTACTCTCCTGGCGATGGCAAGCGAGCAGAACGATGTTGAAATAGATATCAACTGTTGCAAACATGGTAAATAAGCAGGAAGCTGCTTCGACTGTTTTTTGGGCCAA
Organism: Haemaphysalis longicornis; assembly: GCF_048455015.1. Lineage (NCBI taxonomy): Eukaryota > Metazoa > Arthropoda > Arachnida > Ixodida > Ixodidae > Haemaphysalis > Haemaphysalis longicornis. The sequence goes on along the minus strand of NW_027526445.1, from coordinate 127,043,251 downwards.
ACTAAGTCACTCTTTCCAGCATTTTCGGCCCCTTAAAGGGACCCTGCAACACTCTTTGAGCAGTGCAAGTAAACCTGCGCGACGTTTAGATTACACTGCCAGGAATACCTGAGCCAAATATTACACGTGCACGTGAAGCGGTGAGCGCGCAAATCGTTGTGAAAGACGCGGAAAAACCAACCGCTCTCTCTTCAGTTGTCCTCATTATGCAACCCCTGGCATGGCCTAAGGGACGTCACATAGGCCATGGCTGCCCGATCGGCTGTCACTGATCAACTTCGCGGCTAGATTCTCCCATTTCCGTCGTCGTCATCACTGTGCACGAACCTCTTCTATGCCTGAACCTGTAGGCACAGTTTTGCCGTTTCTTTTGTGTTTTGAGTGCGCGCGGAGTTTGAGTGATGAGCTCAATACTTCCCTTTCAACGGGACCACTCGACTACAAACGTTTATTGCTTCAAAAACGCCCTACCAGCCCGAGCGCGCACTTGCGAGCAGGCACCCATGCCTGCTTTTTTGTGGCACCAGACCACCAGACCGGAAATAGGCCCCTCCGCGTTGCGGAGAAAAGGAGAAAACTACCCGGCATGTGATATATCGAAGGCCGCCGAAGAGAACGCCGTGAGCCACCCCCCTTTCCGGGAGAGAGCGCGCAGCTTTCGTCGCGTTGTCCGCGGTCGAGTTGAGAGGGAACGATTATGCGCGATTTCTCATCGCCCGTAGTTTCGTTAATTGTTAACGGATTTTCATAATTCTTGCGGGAGGAGATTTCTGGGACAATAGACTTTATCCCAAAATACATTACTAGTAGTCGATGGCAAGTGTTCGTTTGTGTTCGATGGCAAGGAAGTGTTCGATGGCAAGGAACCGTTCGTTTGAACCTCCGTGGTTTGAACTGTACGTATGACCCGGTCCTGCGCTAGCGATCGTAGCTGTGTTCACGATGTGGACGTGGTCTGTGGCCTCTTATTGATTACGCACTTCCAGAGAGAGAGAGAGAGAGAGAGTAAATGTTTATTGGAAAAGAAGAAGAGGCCGGCCTGAGAAATTAATCTTGGGCCTGCTACTTCCCTCTGGGGGGAGGGTACTGGGGACAGAAAGAGAAAGGAATGAATATGGAAGGTATGGGGAATGACAATGAAAGCGACAATTGAACTATGTACAAGCAGTAAACCAATAAACGCCTCACGTACAACGGGGCGCTGAATCAGATGACTACAGTTCACTTTTCTCGATTGTGGGGTTTAACGCGCCGACGCAACGCAGGCGATGAGACGCGCCGTAGTGGAAGGCTCCGGATTAATTTTGACCACCTGGGGATCTTTATCGTGCGCCGAAATCTCGTACACACGGGCGTTTTTGCTTTTCGCCTCCATCAGAAAAGCGGCCGCCGCGGCCGGGAATCGAACCCGCGACCTCGTGCTCCGCAGCGCAACGCCTTAGCCACTGAGCCACCGCGGCGGGTTAGAGTTCACTTTTAAGCACATGACGATCATCCATAAAAAAAAAAGAAACTGCTGAGACATTATTTCGCAGTCTTTTCAGTTTTGTCGCAGCCTAGAGGCGAGAATCCAAAGAGGAGTCACCAAGAAATGTAAGCAGGGCTTTAACGGCTAGGCTTTGCTTCCTGTTGTCAGCCCACGTGCCCGAAATCTTTTGTTCGGACAGAGGGCGAGTGTCCAAGCGTAGTAAAGCTGTCTCAAGGTTCATTCGCTCACTGGAGTACTTTGGACAAGCACTAAGCAAATGTTCGATAGTCTCAGGACAACCGCACAGAAGGCAGTCCGGGCTGTCTTCTCGTCCGACTGTGTGAAGATACTTCCGAGTCAATGCTATTCCAATGCGCAGCCTGTGTAGCAATGTCTCTTGACTTCGGCGGAGATGAGGAGCATGACTGACCCAGAACTTCCGCTCTAGATCGAGCTTGTGAAGGCGTTCATGTCGATTCTGCGGGTCCGACGAATGCAAGGCCGCAGCTTGTTTACGCGCTCCGTAGAGTATCGCGTTAGCATCCTGCCTTGTGATCGGTATAGACAGGAGAGTTCCATTGTAGTGTGCCTGCTGTGCTTCTGCATCCGCCAACTCATATCCAGCGATGCCACCGTGACATGGTATCCACTGAAACACCACCGCGTGGCCCTTTTCATTCAACTCTTTAAACAGGATAGCGACATCAGTGGTCAGCTGATCGTACGCGCCTCGCTTCATTGGGTACCTTAGTACCTGCAGCGCTGGTTTGCAGTCGCAAAAAAATAATCCACTGCTGTGGCCTTTCTCAAGAAATGGCGCGGAACGCTTCGCGTAAACCGACCAGTTCTGCTGCGGTAGACGACGTCCTGTAAGAAATCTTGAAACGTTTGGTCAGGTCCTTCCCAGGCATAACCACTTGCGCTGCCGACGAAGACGCCGTCACCGAGCCGTCAACAAAAACATGCGACGCCTCTCCGTACATTTCACTGGTGTAAAATAGTGAAAGTTGTCTTAGGACCGAAGGCGCCATGTGGGATTTTTTACCGATTCCAGGAATCGACAACCGCACCTGTAGATCAGGTACAACCCATAGAGGCACTTCTGATATTTTGGCGACTGCAAATCTGAAGGGAATCAAATGTTGCTGCGCCGAAATACTTCGGGAGTAGTTGGAATTCGGCCGGTCCCTGAAAACACTCGAAAGTGGATGGCACTCATGTCTTGTCACATGTCGGAGGCGCACACGAAGAGGTTCTTGCGCGAGGTAGACTTGAATTGGGCAGACTCGCGCTTCCGCGATCGTTCCACGTGTTGATGTGCATCGAGGCAACCCCAAACCGATTCGTAGGGCTTGTGCCTGTGCACTTTGAAGCACGCGTAATGACGATCGCCGAAGGTTACACAGTATAGGGGCACTGTATTGCAAATAGCCAATACAGAGCGCCTGGTAAAGGGGCAACAGCGATGAAACCGATGGGCCCCATGATTACCCTGCCATATGTTGAAGGACGTGGGTGAAACTTTGCAATTTCCTTCTTAGTGCCAAGACATGTTTTGACCATGAAAGATCTCGATCAATTGTCACGCCGAGAAATTTCTGATGCGTGACACATGGAATAACAGCTCCTTCGATATTTACCGGGTAGCATATCATGGGTTTTCGGGTAAATGCCAATGTTGCACTTTTTGACGTTGAAATTTCAAGTCCTTGGCGACGTATGTACGTCGAAGTGGCAGATACTGCTTTCTGAAGCCGTGCTTGCACGTGAAGTCGCGTTACACCTGATGTCCAAATGCAAATATCATCCGCATAGGCAGATACTGATACTGTTTTAGGGAGCATTTTAGTGATTCCAATGAGAGCCAGGGTAAATAGCGTAGGGCTGAGGATTCCTCCTTGTGGCACGCCGCGCGTGACGGGGTGATCGGTTGTCACTCCATCAAGTGTGGACATGAAAACCATCCGTCCGCGGAGATAGCTTGCTATCCACTGATGCAACCGTCCTCCAATACCAATGGACTCAAGGGCATCCACTATCTGTATTTTAATCTCCGGGCCGTGTTAACCTGGTGTGACGACCAACCTCCTTCGTGACGGCACATACGTAGGGCACGTAGTTTGCGAACCGCGATACCAGCGCCGTCTTGCTTCGCGGCTTCGAATCTCCAAATTCACCCCACGGGCTGCCACGCGGGTGTGTGTCGCCATCTGTGGGGCATTAGTTAACACAACGGCTGCCCTCTCAGAAGATTGCCCGTAGGCGGCGGCACCTTGCTTGGTAAGTTGTAGTCGGGAGTTCTGTTCACCTGCCCTTCAGGAGAGGAATTAACCAACCTCTTGGGCGGGTGAGGAGCATCGCTAGGCGGATGTGACGTCACGTTTGCTCGCAGCGTTCCCGCGCGGTATGTTTACATTTTTCCGAGTGCTGCCTACACGGCGTACGTGCCGTAGCGATCCAAGTAGTCGCGTTCGACTTATGCGATCAACGCAATAATTCATAAACTGGCGATGGTTGTCGCCCTGTCAGTCGTCGTTCAACAGCTCCAGCGTCTTCTGGCACAACAGCTTTGCAGTTATCTGTGGGCGTTCAACTGTCCACCATCGGCCGACCAGGTGAGTGTTTTTTGGCGGGTTTGCAATCACTTCGCATATCTCCTACTGCAAAGCGTCCTTTCTGCTTGCGGCAGTTATATTAGCGACGTTTACGAAATTGTTAACGGCGCGTTCTCACCGTCTTGCATTATTGTTGCTGTTTATGCTGCTCTGTTCGCGTCTGTCGGCGATCGCAAGCTGTTGGCGGTTTGTTGCACGGCGCGGAAACCCGTCTCGCCCGTGGCGCTTCTTTGTCTCTTCTTCAATGTGGCGTCATTAGCATCGCTTGTTATCCTTGTGCTAACCTATCTTAATGTTGTAACGAAAATGAACTTGCTGTGCGATCTATACGTGAAGTTAGAGCGTGACAGAACGCTGTTGGCAAGGTTTTCGTGTGCGCGTGTGGTTCGTGAGGGCGTTGTAACACGCTGCTTTGGCCTCTTGCACCTCTTTCCTGCATCTAGTACTCTTGCTTGCCAGGAGTGCCTGCCAAGGGATGGTTACTTCGTTATGTGTTTTCATATTTAATAGTGAACCACTCAGCGTTCTATAACTGATGCAAATGCAGGCGGAACGACCCCGATAACAACGCAGGGCAGGGGCAGTGCTTGTGTGGTCTTCTCTGTCGTTTGCCCTTCTTTTCAGTCGTCGTAGATTATTTACTGTTGCGTGAACGTTGTTTGATTCTTCACGTTTCATTTTTCTCTTGCAGCATCTCCTGACTGCAGTCACAGTGCCCCTACCCTGCGTGCAACACTCATCCTGCCATTCTAGTGGGAACTGATGTTCGCAGGCCACTTGTCACGACCTAACGGGTTCCCGCCCTTGCCTGGCTTATAATTGATGGTATACTTCAGATACACTGCTGCGTTCTCTCTCTGCATACATTTAAAGCGAGTGTTTACACTAACACAGCAGTGGATAACCATGAGGACAGCAGCGTGTGTACTGGAAATGCCAGTGAAAACAAAACCAAACGATCTACAGATCTATGCCAGCTTGACCATTACAAATCTTTCAGCGAGTGTCAAAGCAATGGACAGCTGGGGATATCTCGTGCGCTAAATTGTGTTCTTCTTTCTGTTTGTTTTCTATTTGCTGGTATAAATTTACGAATTGATAGTATGAGTAAAGTAGACAGAGAACAAAGTGATTGCGTTGCTCTTAGAAATGCCTTACACGAAATAAAACTGCTTCCTGCGAGTTCGCAGCGGGGAAAAAAGGTTCCGTATAACAAATAATTTGGTGCACCCAAACCCATCTGTGATGAACATATGTCATGCATGGATTATTTAAGGGTATGTTATTAGCTTTGGCAAAACAAGAAAGTGAGCTCTTTCTTGTGCAGAAAACTAGTTTAGTTGTAATTTTGGCTCTTATCTGTCCAGTGTCAACAGGAATAGTAGCCTTGATGTGCGACTTTGCGGACACTTCCCTGTCACCTTCCTTCAATGTCACCACAGTGGTGGTGAAGACTCCTGGGCAGTCGAAATCGCATGATGACAGGCAGCTATATTCTACCACGAGAAGCACCCTCCACAAGCCACGAGGCCTTGCTCTGTTTTCAGCTGGGGCTCCTTTCGTTGCCAAGTGCCTTGGTCTTTTGGGGAAAGCTCCCAAAACAGGGTGGTCTTGTCCCTGTTGGAATTGTCATGTTGATCATACTTTTCACCCACAGCTTTCCAGTTCATTTCACTTTTCTAACCCAATTCTAATGTTATTAGTGTAGGGAAATCTGGTGTCCAGCAGCTTGCGTTTGAAAGGGAATAGATGTAGCAACTACATCAAGCACTAGCTGATTCTGATGCTTAGTGAACTTTGCTGTGAGCCGCCCAAAGCACCACGAGGGGAAGCAGTGCTGGTCTTATATAGTGTACTACTTGGGAGCTGCAAAATTACAATGCACCTTTTATGCACCTTTTATTACAATGCACCTTTTCTACCTCAATTTTTTATGCTGCAGTGGAAATCATGCGAATACATGTTTGTAAATGTCCATTCCACCAACAAATTCACGGCATGCCTTGACAGTAGGCGCAGTTTTATGCATCTAGATAATCACCTGTACCCATTTATCACAGGCCTGCAATTTGCACATGGTCGGATTTAAGCACCCTAAATGTGGCAAGTGTAACCGACCGTAACACACAATCTTGAAAACTCTACCTTATCAACGCGAAAGCAATAAGTGGCCCATTGACTAAGAAGCCACTATCCGCTGTACTAGCACAACAGCTCCTAAACCGGCCGGCAGTGCAAAGAGTGGATTGAGTTCAAAACTTTGGGGAGAATTCAAACCACATGGGAATCAAACCCAGGACATCCCTAGTGCAAGTCCAGCACCACATCCTTGACACCACTATAGCTCAGTGGGTCTAGCTGACTAAAGGTGGACCCAGGGAGCGCATTATGACCTTAAACTGAAAAAAGTCCACAGGTACAAGCAACCCGACATACAATGAGTTTTAAATTTCTTGGCAATTCATTAGGCCAGCACATAGCCGTAACATCCCCACTCAGGTGAATTGGCCAGTCACGATGATAGCTGCTGTTAGAAGATCATGGGTGTTTTACCAATTTCCGTTTGTCTTAAAACAATGCTGCTTAAATTACACACTGGCCAACTGCACCTCATCGAGTATATTTTACGCTCCTAGCATTCTGCAGTAGCCTTGTTTAGTGTTAAAGAACTACGTATTTGATCACATGTGAAGACTGCGATTTCTGTTAGAGCATTTTGTGCTTTCAACCTGAATTGGTTGACGCTCGTCAATTCAACACTGGCTGCAAACTTTTATTGTGGTGTAATAAACATAAAACCTGGATAGAGTAAAAATACTGAAGAGTAAATTATGCTAGGCTTATACATTGCACAGCGTAGCTGTAAACATCAAAATTCAACTTTTTAGGTTTCACGAGGAAAAGCTCAGCATAACTTGGGCCAGCTATGAAGGGTAACTGCAGTGTAGGGCTATAGGTTAAGTCAGGCCACCTATAAATCTTTGACATGCTTCGAAATCTTGGCACACAGGCATTTTTTTTGTTCTACCTAAACCAATGCTTTGGACTTTGGCGAAATGTTTTGTACGGGTTAAACTGCACAATGCAATTGCAAATAAGAATTGAACAAACGTCTGTTGTGTCCATTCGAGAATCCAGTGCTTGCCCAATATCGAAAATTGCATCCAGCAATCGATTCAAGAAATGTAATTGTATGTCCAAGAGACAAGCTCAAATAAAAAGTTACCCTACTTCAACTGCATTCCTTGCATATTTATTTATTTGAAAATATTTAGCACGAAAACAGAATGGTACAAACACGCAGTGCTGTCACTTTTCGTGCTCTCTCTCTCGTGCTGTGTCGTTTTACCACAGTTTATTATTTTTAAAAATATGCCACATTTGCCATTTTAGTTGGTTTTATTTGTTTTGATGTTATGCTGTGTTGCCAACGAAACTTTGTAAATGTCTTCCTAAGAAAAAAATAAGAATACCTAGCATTTGTAAGTGTATGCTTCTTGATGGATAGCAACTCTCACTATTAGAAAGTGAAGCCGAGAAAACACCAAAGTCATCACAAACACTGAAGAATGTTTATTGACATGGCATCACATAACTTAGTGGACAAGCAACAAGGCACCATAATGCTGCTCACACAAGAGTGTAAAGCATGCTCCATGGCTAAAACCACTTGATAAAAATACAAGCAGGCGCTTATCTGCCCCAAGGTGACCCTGAATGAAAATGTGACATGCGCAACACTGGAAATCAACAAAAGTTATTGGGTCAGGCATAAGTGAAAAGTGCGGGCAAAAGTCGAGGGCACTTTCATGTGTTGGATGACGAGACTGCTGGCACAAGACAGGAAGGATCGAAGGGTGCTGACTCAGTATTGTATGGTTACAAATACGTGCAGATTGCTACTCACTGGACCAAAAGTGCTTGAAGACCCTGATTTTAAAGCAAAACTTTCTATGTCTCACCAGTGGAATATGCCATGCCAAAAAGGCATTGCAGAAAAGCCAACTTTCTCTGACAATGATAATGATCGTGGGTAAAGAAGTGCAGAAAAAAAACGCTTCCTGTAGTCAGAAACAAATCAGGACCCTCGCGGTGTGAAACCAACATCTATTCCGTGACACCATTGCAACATGGTCGAAGTAGTTTGAATCTGGATAGCGGTGCATAGAGATGCAAAATTAGACAAAAATGGTGCACCTCACATTCTAATGACGACGACAGTTTGAACGCGAAGCTTTCGTCGAGCAAAACCAAGTGGCAAAGTTTCAAAGCCACTGCAATCAAAAGTCCAAACAGCATGCAAGTAAGTGATAGCTCAAACAGGCAACGTCCAAGCTCAGATGACAATCAAGCAAGGAATCCCTCGCAAGAAAACTGAGTTAAACTGAAAGACAATTTCTCCTAGACACCCTTCCCACTAACTTACAACCAAATTCCTTAAATGATCTCTTGCGTCCCTCCTACCCACCTAATTTAGCGGAGGCAGTGTGGGACACACTCCTGCATTTCATATACCGACCCACTATTTTTCCCTTGCTATTTCCCACCCATACCCGTCGTGAACTTTAACTAATCGCTACTTCTAAGGGGGCCTGATGCACTAGCAAGAGGCCCCCGGGTGTTTTTTTTACATTTCAATAAACGTTAAAAAAAAAGCCATTATTGTCGCAAGACAAAAAGCGTGCACGTTTTTTTTCCTTGCAATTACAGCAACTAATGAACACATGACAGAACAAGTAACAGAGAGCAATGATGAAACTGACAACCACAGATTTGCACATAACTGTGGAGAGGAACTCTCTGGATAGGAGACTGAGCAATGGAAGAGCACAGCAGCTGCGGCTGAACCTTCCCACGCAGCTGAACAGAGACGAAGAATACGGCAAATGGACAAAATTAAGGGTTGGGAGTCTTAGTAGCCACTGTACTTTCTTATCAACCAGGCGTGTGGCTGGATGGTATAGATGAACAGCAACGTGGGAGCTAGAGGACTGCTTGCTGGCGACACTACTACCACCCAGTAGCCTGTACTCCACAGTACACAGTAGGAGGAAACAAACTGGAAGTGGGACTGCGAATTGCCATGATGTTACAAATGAAAAAAGTGCTGCGTGGCTGTCACAAGTGAAGGTCAATCACCCTTAAGGGGAGGTGCCAAAACCCCTTAGAGAGAGGATGAAGACATGACATTTGAATCTAGTGGCTAAAAATGAACCATTCATGTAGCACCCCACCGTAAAAGGGGATTGATCTTCACTCATTTCCTGAAATAAAGTTTAAAAGCAGTTCATCCAGGGCAGTTGCCACCAGCACCCTAGAGTAGTATGGTGGAAACACACCACAATCTTTGCTTTTGGGAGGTCTTTTACCGGGCTGTCTACCAAAAAACTCAAATTCTTTTTTTCTAAGTGGGCACCCTGGTCTTAAACAAAAAAAAACATGGTTTTTACAGTTAGGACGATAAAAATTGGGTGATGCATGTGGTTTTTCATTGAAATTGTAGATATGAAGTTTGTTTCTGTGTAAAACAACTACATTCAACTTTATTTGGCTTTTATGTTTGATTTTTTGACAGCCTTTATAAAAAAACTGCTGGAGGGGCGCAGCTGAACAAGGTACCGGTGAACTGTGCACAAATCAAGGACTGACTGCCATAAGACTAACATTATCATTATATATGGTCTGTAGCAGAAGTGACAGCTGTTTGAAGTTTGGGCCTGGACGGCAACACCAGTTTTCCTGGTTCCCATTTTCCAGGCCCAAACTTCACATGGCTGTAATTTCTGCTACAGACCATATATAATGATAATGTTAGTCTTATGGCAGTCAGTCCTTGATTTGTGCACAGTTCACCGGTACCTTGTTCAGCTGCGCCCCTCCAGCAATTTTTTTATAAAGGTTGTCGTAAAATCAAACATAAAAATCCAAATAAATGTGAATAGAGTCGTATTACACAGAAACAAATTTCATATCTACAGTTTCAATGAAAAACCACATGCATCCCCAGATTCTTATCATCATAACTGTAAAAATAAAGTTTTTGATCAAAAACTGATGTTCCTTTCTAACTCGAAGCTTTCTGGCCAGCTCCAGCCTCGAAGGTCAGCTGTGCCTGATCAAAAGGACTGTCAACGCGGCTTGAGCTCAAGGCATCCAGGAATGAGGACACCTCTCTGAAGCATTTTGCGCATTTAATTAAAGTTTATTCTCACTCTCTCTCTTGCGACTTGAGTAAAAGTCCAAAATCTAAACTGCTTCGACCGTATCAGAAGGGCGCAGTCTGACAGACAATGGTTTCATAATGCAAGGGACACTGGTTCCATTATGACCATGGAAAGCGTTTTTTCTTGAGGTGCATATGCTTTCGCTTATCATCCTCATCGCTTTGTGAAACTCACTGTGTAAAGTTAGCTTTCCTGCAGTGCATTATGTAGCCACATTGAATGCAATCAGTGAGGTCCTGAAAGCTTCACTTTAACAACAGGAGTTACGTGCTCGTCAAGACCCTCGTCTCACAGCAAACTTCTCTTCAGCAGGCACAGGCTAGAGCCCAGTCAGCAGGTGCTGCAAAGACATGATGAGAGTATTTAAGCACGAACCTCAAGATGGAAAGGAGGCGGAGCAAAGAGCAAGAAAAATGCATCAGGAGGAGACTGCAAGCTCTGGGATGAGCAAGCTAGGTGTGGTGCTGTCAGGACACTGATGTCGCAACCCAAGCCTGGGAACAAGCGGAGCAATAGCGCGGTTGTTCCAGCCTCCTCTGGAACAGTGATTCAGCTTCTCATGACTACCATCTTAGCGACCATGACTGCTCTAAAAAATTTGTCATAATAGCAGTGAACCTTTCAGAAATACTGGACTGCAACCCAATAGATGGTATTCACTGAAAATTTCAGAGGGAGATTTCTTCACCCGACAACACTGGAAACCACCACGTCTGTGCCTGCGCATTGTGCCCACACCTCGCAGAAAAAAGAAAACCTCGGTGCATATCGTCTGCACCACTTCAGCCCGATTGTCGGCCTTAGTATTAAGAGAAGCCATGTGCTCTGGTAGCCATGTGCTGGTAGCCATGTGCTCGTACCGTGGTCAACCTCAAGTCTTCACCCCTTTCCTTTGAAATCCTTTGTGTGCACGCACAACTCACCACATGCTGTCGAAAAAGAAGAAATAAAAACGTGCATCACTAGAAAGCATAGCTGCTACCCCAGCAACAAGTGGAGGGGGCACCCTTTTGTTTGTTTTGCCCGAGACGACTGTCCAGAATGGCGGATTACTAGCCCGCGCATGTGCAGATTGCTAATAGAAAAAGGTCCATTACCGCAATCTCATGGAGTCCGACGTATCACAGACGCTGCGGCACATACATGGCGGCGCACACACAGGGTCGCCCACTTGTGGGCCACACCAGTGAATACAACCTATGAAGTGCTATACCCACCACCGATATAGCATTATCTAGCTGCAGTCAGAAACACTTTTTTATATGTTTACACGTACTTTCAAGCATTCGGAGGGTCAAAATGGCTGCTTGTCACTGCTTCTGACCGATCGAATGGCCCATCCATGGGTCGATCACACCAATCTGGCTGCCACAAATCACAGTAATAACGCGGAAGTCTTCAATTGTGGGCCGAACTGACACACACGATTCGCGCCAGGGCTGTCAAACTGGCGTGGCAACTTTCTGATCGCGGCGTTAACACGCCACAGTGGTTCGAACACTTGCCCAGTATGAAGGTAGCTATTTCTGTCGTCGTTGGTTTGTCGCATAATGCATGCTTTACTGATGTTTAAGTGCAAGACCTGGCAAGCTTCTCTAGCTCGCCCAGAATTTCTCGATACGCAACTCTGAGCTGACGTGTGAGCACGTCTGTTTGTCGTGTGGTTCCTTGTTAATGAGCCAGACCATGCAACTGAACGGTGCGAATGCAGATTTGATGCTTTCAGCGCATTTCACTCCTTTCTTCGATCAACAAGAGAGAAACTGTCAGTAATGCTCGTAGAAAGACGGGGCGAGTCAGAAATGCTGCTTGGACACTTCCTAGTACCATATAAATAGTGTACTTAATCTTACCGACAGCCAAAGCATCATTTTAGGTTGTAGTGAAACAGACCAGAAAACACCCCTGCCCTTTTTCTTGACCTTTCTCTTTGAAGCACTCCTTTGTTTATGTATTGAAAACCAATTTGTGCAGCGGCACACTTCATTAGTTATTTGTGTATATGGCTAATTTTTTACATTTTAACATTTATATGTTCTCATTGTAGTATGATACTAATCTTGATCAGTGCATTTTTGAAGCAGAGGTGGTTTTCTTCAGGTGGCAGTTCCTTTTCTCTACAAAAAAGGGCTTGCTGTAAACAGGATCAAACAACAAAAAAGGAAATCTGTTTTAAGTAAGGAGGAAAAAGGTTCACGTCAATTTATAGGGCTGAGACAAAGATTATGGCAGTCACTACACGTGCTGCGGTTCCCGTAGGGCTAACAAGCGATTTGCAAAAAACTGGACAACACTTCCCATGGTGCGGAAACCGAAGATGTACTCCTGCAATTAAAACACGGAATTATCGCTGCCCCTTCAAAGGTAGATAATTGAGCCATTTTGGCACTTGATCTTTAGAAAGCTTTGATCGCGTATCACACCAGGCTATTTTGTGTAACGTTGCCACTTTCACTCCGGGTCGCCGCACATACAACTATATCCGTAACTTCCTTTCGAACCGCACGGCTGTTATTCAGCTCGGTGACCTACAATCCGACACTATCCATTTCCCAACCATTGGCACGCCTCAAGGTGCAGTATTATCCCCACTCCTATTTAACATTGCCCTAATCCACCTTCCCAGTAAGCTCGCCGCAATCCCTCGCTTACTCCACAGCATATACGCCGATAATATTACGCTGTGGACCACCAGAGGCAGCGACTTTCAAATCGAGGGGGTTCTCTAACAGGGAGCTGACTTAGTTACCGCCGCCGCGCAAGTTGGGCTTGGATGCTCACCTGAAAAATCTGAGCTTTTAATCCTCCCGCCAAATCAACCGGCAACCCAGCCCAGACACCCACCATTGAGGTCCGCATTGATGGTAGGGATGTTCGCCAAGTGGAAGGTCCTGAAAATACTTGGGCTCTGCATACAGCGCAATTTTGCAAACATTAAGTACCTAGCACAGCTGAATTCTCAGGTGAATCAGACGATCGCCCTCATCCGCAGGATTGCTGCCCGCAACAAGGGGCTCAAAGAAACGGAGCGTATCCGGCTGATACAGGCATTTGGGCTCAGCCTTCTCACTTACTCCCTCCCGTATCTCTTGCCCTCGCGTACCGAACTCTCTAAAGTCAACTGCCTCATTCGAAAGACCTAAAAAACGGCGCTACAAATCCCTCAGAGCACTACCACTGCCAGACTCGAGAAACTCGGCATTTACAATACTGCGGAGGAACTCATTGAAGCCCACCTTATCGGTCAGCTAAATAGGCTCTCATCCACCCCCACCGGTCACACTCTCCTTGTTACTCTTAACCTTAAAGCCCCTATCCTCTGTGATGACAGGCTCCCGGTACCAGCCGACATTCATGGCTCCCTCACTATCCACCCTTTACTGCGCAATATCACCCTGTTTTCAACAAGCAGCATAGGGAACTACGAGCACAAGCACTTACAGAGAAATACCCCGTCCACCCCACTACGGTTTACATGGACGCAGCTTGCTATCGATGGCAGGATGCATACACTGTCGCAGTAGTAATCAACCATTCCAACACTCCTCTTAAATCCCTAACAGACCGCACCAACTGACCCGCTGAGACGGAAGAGGCGGCAATAGGTGCCCGGTAAAAAGCGCAAATGCTCATGGGTGCATTGTCTGCTACCGCGGAGTTCTGTTACTTCCGGTTCGAGAGCTCTCCTGGCCTCCCATATGCCGACGGCTTTCACGTGCGCTTGTGCTTGTTGTTTATCTGTTTGCACTGAAAAAAAAAACCGCTCATGCATCGCACATTCAATGTGTAACAACAATGAATTCTACTAGGGGCTTCTCTGAAAGGTTAGCACTCTGTGACAAATAAACAACACGCACACACGCGCGTGAAAGCCGCCGGCGTACGGGAGGCCAGGCGAGATCTCGAACCGGAAGTGGCTGGAGCAGACAACGTACCCATGAGCCTTTGCACCTTTTACCGGTCACCTATCGCGCTAGCCCTTACACATAGGCCGCCCCCTATCACTATCATCTCGGATTCGAAAACGGCCATTCGAAATTACGCCAGAGGCATGATCTCGCCCCTGGTGCTCAAAATTCTCCTCAAAAATCCTCCTACCATACAAATAAAGCTGATCTGGACTCCGGCCCACATGGGCGTGGGGGGAAACGAGGCAGCACATAGGGCCGCTCGAGAGCTCACCGTCCAAGCAGGCCCTAGCCTCGAACCCTTTCACGGAGCCCTATCAGCTTGGGACAGTCTCTTGACCTTCCAAGACATTACGGCACATTACCGCCTCTCACGCCGCCAGCTCCCCCCCGCACACCCGGATTTATCTAACAGGGAAGAACGGCTATGGCGACTGGTGCAAACCCATACCCTCCCATGTCGCTACCACCTGCACCGTATTTATCCTTCCGTCTACCCCTCCACCAACTGCACGGCCTGTGGAGCAGTGGAAACACTGGACCATCTTCTTTGGAACTGTCCCCACAACCCCTATCCTCTCTTAGCAGACGGTGGGCACAGGGCTGAGGCACTGGGCAGGTCCGACCTGTCTACCCAGCGGGTGGTCACGGCGAGGGCTGCTGCGGACACCGATACGCCGGTCACCACGTCCCCTAAGGGGCCTTTAAAGGCTCAATAAAATGTTTGTCCTCCTCCTCCCATGGTGCGGTCACATGCGGTTTTGCACAGATGGCATCTGGCCCCATTTTGTCTGACTGGCAATGAAAACTGCCTGCTTCAAAATAACTAAGACATTTTTTTGCCACATTTATATTCAGGCAGAAAGTGTTGTGCAGCCATTGCATGTAATGTTGCCTAGTATGAAAAATTGGGCTCAATAGGTTTCTGAGGAAAGCTGGTTTCGAGAATTGCATTGTGCCATAGGACAAAACAAAATTAACTATAAATGAAAAACAACACAACAAAAGTCCTGAGTTTTGCCATGCCTATTTTTGTGCTCCTTTTCTATCATGTTTACAACCAACATGACCATACTGTTAATTACATTGCACCTTTGGTCTCATAGGTCACCCAGAAAGGAAAACAACTGAAGTCGAGGAAGTACTGTAAGGAAAATTCACTTTATATTGTAAAACAACAACAGTATTAATGTATTCTTGAAAGCGTAAGAAACAACAGCCTCGCCTGGACCTTTTGCAAATGTAAAATAGTTTCTTCTTGTCTTCTTTTTATTTTATGGTGAAGGAATGGGGCTGCTTCTTTTCCTGCAGCTTGTTAAGTTGGCCAATTTTTATGTGATCAGGTATCTAAGCATTCAGGAGTAGACGTGTCCTGATCAGGTATATCTTGAGTCCAACTGAGTAAAGCGTATTCTGATTTTTATCATGCTAAGGGTCATATTCCGAATGCTCCCCATGAGCACAAACGAGTTGCAGTGAATGAATGAAGATAGCACGGAATTCTTTTATCAACACGTAAATGCCTAAGACTAGTTCACATACTTGAGCAAATCACAAGCACGGCATAAACTTAATGCGGTTGCCCAGCAGTTGGGCAACACGCCACTATTTAAACTAAATGGATATGCTACTCGATAGTTTCCCTCCAGCTTAGAGACTGCCTTTTCCATGTATTTTCTAGTTCATAAATATACCATAGAATGCTTGGCTGCAGCAGCTCTCATAAATAACAAAAGGACAAGAATAAGATGGGCATTGCTTCCACAGATGATCCCTTTGTATCATTCCTGACATGAAATAGCCAAGTGAATCTTTGGACCTTGGTAACAAACTGTTTCAAAGCACAGTGCAAACCGTGATGAACAAACAGCATTGCGTCAGGTGCATAGCCTGCGACACTGTGCAGCTGAAAAAAATATCTATGTCTTTCTGCTTCATTTTCCTGTGTCTACATATGCAAAGTGCCTTTATTAACAATAAAAGCAGGGCGGTAGGAGGGGTGTAAAACGTTTAAAGAGCTTACTGCAAAATAATGTGACACGCTTTTTTTAAACATTATGTATGAGCTGCCTCACAAGAGGCATTTCTTACAACATTCTTAGCCCTGTATGGCTTTCTCACACAGCTTAGATGTCGTGCGAAAAAGGCAACTTAGTCTAACAGCTCAAGGCGAGGTAGGTGCACCTTCTCCCGTTTGCACTCAAGAGTTTACATGAGAAGGCATTAAGTAATTGCATCATAATCGAGTAAACTGAGGTCACTTCGCACTATGAGGCACAGGGCAGTGTGGTAGACCTCTCACTCAAGGATCTTTAGCGTAAACCAAGACATTGTGTACAGAAGGTTATTTTTTTTGGCTTTATAAATTCAATGCAGCCCCGGCAGCCAAGAATCGAACCCAAGACATTGTACATCCCTGCAGCCATAGGAAACCATGTGAGATCTGAGCAATCTGGCACCTGAGAAATCTCATTACGATGAATAAAGCTACCGTGCGATATTACTTAGTGTTTACAAAAACCAAGGATAGACAGCATAGGGGCACTAGATACATCCTTGCTTACACAAAACTCAAAAGTAAAATTAAGAAATATATATATATATGACGCGGCCATCCGAGGCACGGTATATCTATGGTGTTGACTAACACCATGTACTGTGCCCTGGCCGACCACGTAATTTGTGTTCCTGCCTCCACTGGAAGCTGGAAAGCCCTGTAAACGGCCCTGTGGTCAGCCATAACCCATTACACGCCCAAGACTACAGTGCAAACTTTGTCGTGACGGAAACCACGTACGGTGCTGTTTGCACGAAGGTCACGCCAGCCCACCTCATAGATTGTGCTATATCGGTAGTGCATATAACAATTTCTGGTGGGACTTCACTAGGTGGTACATATACCATCATCCATAAATTTTCAACAGTAAAAAAAATGAAGGTAGTAATTAAGCAGTGCATGAGCTATCCCTACCTCTTCATTGTTTCACTAGCTACTGAAAGACTTGTATTTGAAAATGTCAGGCTGGAATGGATGCATAGACCAGGTTGGTTTTTTGACATTGGCATAAATAACTAAACTTGATTTTTAGTACACACGCTGCTGTCTTCATGGCTATCAACTACCGTGTTACTGTAAACCCTCGCTTGAAATGTACACGGAGTGAGAACGCACTGGTGGATCTAAAGTATACCATCAAATAGAAGCCAGGAAAAGTCGGGAACCCGTTTGGTTGTGACAAGTGGCCTGCACTAGAATGGCAGTTCCCACTAGAATGGCAGGATGAGTGCTGCAGGCAGGCTAGGGGCACTGTGACTGCAGTCAGGAGATGCTGCAAGAGAAAGAAATGGAACATGAGGAATGAAGCACCGTTGAGGCAGCAGTAATAAACAATCTAGGATGACTAAAAAAGGGGCAAACGAAAGCGAAGACAACACAAGCAGTGCTCTTGCCCGCCCTGCGTTATCCGGGTCGTTCCCGCTGAATTTCCATCGGTTATTGAACGCCGATTGGCCCCACTATTAAAGATGAAAACACATAACGACGTAAGCATTCCTTGGCAGGCACTCCTGGCAGCAAAAGTGCTGGATGCAGCAACGAGTGCAACAGGCTAAAGTAGCGTGTTACAACGCCCTCACGAACCACACGCACACACGAAAACCTTGCCAACAGGGACCTGTCACGCTCCTAACTTCACCAACAGATCGTACTGCAAGTTCATTTTCGTTACAATATTAAGATCGGTTAGCACAAGGCACGTTGTCTAGAAAAAGCGTCGAGGAAAACCAGTGATGTTAATGACGCCACATTAAAGAGACAAGGAAACGTCATGGGCGAGACGGGTTCGCTCGTTCGCCGACAGACGCGAACGAGCAGCATAAACAGCGACAATAATGCAAGACGGGGACAACGCGCCGTTAAGAATTTCATAAACGTCGCTAATATAACTGCCGCGAGCAGAAAGCAAGCTTTGCAGTAGGAGATATGCGAACTGATTGCAAACCCGCCAAAAAACACTCACCTGGTCGGCCGATGGTGGACAGTTGAACGCCCACAGATAACTGCAAAGCTGTAGTGCCAGAAGACGCTGGAGCTGTTGAACGACGACTGACAGGGCGACAACCATCGCCAGTTTATGAATTCTTGCGTCGACCGCATAAGTCGAACGCGACTACTTGAATCGCTACGGCACGTACGCCGTGTAGGCAGCACTCGGAAAAATGTAAACATACCGCGCGGGAACGCTGCGAGCAAACGTGACGTCACATCCGCCTAGCGATGCTCCTCACCCGCCCAAAAGGTTGGTTAATTCCTCTCCTGAAGGGCAGGTGTTCTGTTCTAGTTTTTAATGACAACGCCCGTAAAGAATCGGTATTCGTTCAAAAAGCAGCAATACCGTGGGTAACGGAATACAAATATCTGGGCATATGGTTAAACGAAGGTCAGGCGTATCTAAAAACTCATGAGGAGCTTTTAAGAATGAAAGGCAGAAGAAACGCCTCTATCATGAAGCACAGAGCACTGTGGGGATATAACAGATATGAAGTAGTGAGAGGAATCTGGAAGGGAGTAATGGTACCAGCACTCACCCTTTCAAACGCAGTAGTGTGTGTCAAATCAGAGATTCAATCAGGGCTAGAAGTGAATCAGAGGGCCGTAGGTCGATTGACATTAGGAGCACACAGTAAAACAACAAATGAGGCAGTGCAGGGAGACATGGAATGGGCATCCTTCGAAGTGAGAGAAGCACAGAGCAAAATATGTTTTGAAGAACGACTTAGATATATGGATGATCAGAGATGGGCGGCCAAAGTGTTACGGTATCTTTACATGGAAAGCGTGAACACACAATGGAGGAAAACAACCAGAAGGCTCAGGACAAAGTATATGAAACCTGGAAGACTTAAGTGCAGGGGAAACGACCAAGGCAATAAAAAATGAAGTGAAAGAAACAGAGACAACGACCTGGAAAAACAGGATAGATGCGAAGAAGTCCTTAGATATCTACAGGATCGGGAAGCAGGCGATAACAAGGGAAAAATTATTCGATAATACCAAAGGGAGTGCATTGCTTTTTGAAGCCAGGGCGGGTTCTTTGCGGACAAAAACGTTTATCCGCGATCCGGTACAGGAAGAACTATGCGCAGACTGAGGGAATGAGCCAGAAACCATGCGAAATATTGTAACGGAGAGCAAAAGTATCCGTCCAGTCCTCAGTGATGGAGCCATCCAGCTTCCAGAAGGGCCGAAAAAAATCCATTGGCCGACCAATTGGACCAATTGGCCACCCAATGGGTCCAAATGGAATCCCAATGGGTCCAAATGGAAACCCAATAGGACCAATTGGACCTATTGGAGCGATCCGAATTGGGCCCATTGGCTCGATCGGATGGCCAGTTGGCCCAATCGGACCCACTGGCTCCAACCATAAAGTTAATACTGACTGCTCCTACATGATGACCCAATCGGGGAGCCATTTTGGATAGTATTTGGATAGTCATTAAACAAATCTGTTGGGCAAGTTGGTGCATTATGCTTGAAAAGGTAAAAAGCGCGACTTGGACAACGACAGTAGAGAAGGACGACGGGACAAGCGCTCACTTTCAACTAACATTTATTGAGGCATCGTCTCATATTTATACATGTACCAGGAGCATGCGCACTTTGGAACACTACGTAGAACGAATCAACCAGAGAACATAATCACAGTGACATTTTCAAAAATTCACACTCACTGGCACGCAAAAGAACCGAAGTATCACTGACGCATTTATCACCTTTCTGCTTAATATGGAACGCTTCTAACAGCTCTCTCGCCACGGAATTTTTACTCCTACCGAGAATCCTAATCTGGTCAAACAGAGGTCTGCACTCTTTCAAGGGACTGACAGGCCTACAGTCTTTGCAGTGTGCGGGTAAATGCGCACGCGTATCATTGTTAAGAGAAGAACTATGCTCGCGTGCCCGGTCATTCACACACCTGCCCGTCTGGCCGATGTAGGCCTCCCCGCATAAAAGCGGTATCTCGTAGACTACACCGACGTCACACGCCACAAAGCGCTTGGCATGCTTCTTTTCGCACTTTTTCGGTTTTGGCTTGCCGGAAATTTGCGCACACAGGCGGCCAAGTTTCTGTGGAGCAGAAAACACCACCGGCACTTGGTACCGTTCTGCCACTTTTTTCAGGTTGTGCGTAACCTTATGTATATAGGGCAGAACAACAGGCTTCACCTTAGGTTGTTCTGGCCGCCTCGCACCTACTTGGCCTTTGGCTTTCCGCAGCAAGGCTTCGGCAACACCCACCAAGACATAGCTTGGGTAGCCGACCGACAGAAGTCTCTTCAATTGAGAGTCAAAGCTCTCTTGAACAGCATGTGCACACGACTTCTTCAGTGCAGATTCTAAAACCAGAGACGCTATGGCCCTTTTGACAGTCTTTGAATGAGATGATGAAAAAGGCAGGAGCTGTTTACGGGCACGCGGGCGATAGACCCAACAAACATGGTCGGAAGAAAATTTAAAATTGATATCCAAAAACTGCAGGGTGTCATCACTTGCACTGCACTGAAGAAGTCGTGTGCACATGCTGTTCAAGAGAGCTTTGACTCTCAATTGAAGAGACTTCTGTCGGTCGGCTACCCAAGCTATGTCTTGGTGGGTGTTGCCGAAGCCTTGCTGCGGAAAGCCAAAGGCCAAGTAGGTGCGAGGCGGCCAGAACAACCTAAGGTGAAGCCTGTTGTTCTGCCCTATATACATAAGGTTACGCACAACCTGAAAAAAGTGGCAGAACGGTACCAAGTGCCGGTGGTGTTTTCTGCTCCACAGAAACTTGGCCGCCTGTGTGCGCAAATTTCCGGCAAGCCAAAACCGAAAAAGTGCGAAAAGAAGCATGCCAAGCGCTTTGTGGCGTGTGACGTCGGTGTAGTCTACGAGATACCGCTTTTATGCGGGGAGGCCTACATCGGCCAGACGGGCAGGTGTGTGAATGACCGGGCACGCGAGCATAGTTCTTCTCTTAACAATGATACGCGTGCGCATTTACCCGCACACTGCAAAGACTGTAGGCCTGTCAGTCCCTTGAAAGAGTGCAGACCTCTGTTTGACCAGATTAGGATTCTCGGTAGGAGTAAAAATTCCGTGGCGAGAGAGCTGTTAGAAGCGTTCCATATTAAGCAGAAAGGTGATAAATGCGTCAGTGATACTTCGGTTCTTTTGCGTGCCAGTGAGTGTGAATTTTTGAAAATGTCACTGTGATTATGTTCTCTGGTTGATTCGTTCTACGTAGTGTTCCAAAGTGCGCATGCTCCTGGTACATGTATAAATATGAGACGATGCCTCAATAAATGTTAGTTGAAAGTGAGCGCTTGTCCCGTCGTCCTTCTCTACTGTCGTTGTCCAAGTCGCGCTTTTTTACCTTTTCAAGTATTTGGATAGTATTCAGTTACGACAACCATTTACTGAAATTTAATTCTCTCTCTCATCCTTAATTTGGAACCTTCAGAAATGTTCAAAATTTCAACCTTTACAAATGTATATTTATGAGGCAATTAATTTTGATATTACAATTAGCAATTCAAGATAAAGTTCTCAAAAGAAACATAACAAGCAAACACTAAAGAAAACTTTGCGACACGAAAATTGTAAAACCACGATCCAATCCAATCGAATCCCATCCATAGACGTACAGTGGATAAGTGGTAAGCCACCTTATAAGTGGTATTCAACGTGGTGTTGGAGGTGTAGGCGTGTTGGTCTGTTGCACACGCAGTCTTCTCTGACTGTGCATTGCATTGGAAATGTAAGGTGGTCTGCAAGAGTGTGAGAAGTGGCGACGATGATGTCGTGCACCCATAGCAGTGTGTTTCAAGATGCATCTTTACGCTGAACGCCGCTAAGCCTCGCACCGAAGAAAGATGGGACGCTCTGACCGGCCATCAACAGATCGAGGTCGTGACGTCACAGCCAAAAGTCACGTGATAGACATTATCGTCACCTCCTGAGCCGTGGGCTTTTTTGTTGTTTTTACTTTTATCGCGTAGCATCATAAAGCTATGCACTGCGGTAAGGTGTTATGCAGTGGTAGGTTCGTTTTGGCGTTTGTTTGATGCCCGAGTTTCTGTCAACGTAGCCGTCACTTCCTTTAGTTTCACCCAAGGCTTCAGCCAAAGCATGCGGAGGCGATTGCCAGAGGCATTGTGTGTGTGCGCTACGGTCGCTTCGCCGTTTTTTTTTTATTGTTGTTATTGCGTCATTTTGCCCCTGGGAATTTGTTCTGTGCCCGAGTTGGTTTCTTTCAACTTAGATGATACCCGCATGATATGTTGAAGTGTATCGTCGAAGTGTCCCTCGGCGTCGTGTTCTGCTTCTTTGAGCCAGCTCACGAATGAAGCCGTTACCTTGAGCCCTCGCCGGTGAAACGGCGACAACACGACGACACCGATCTTTTCCCTGAAGAATCGAGGACGAAGTGTGACACCACTAGTTGTGCGCCCCCATATCCTACAAGTATACAAGTCACGTTGCCGTCAGCAACAACATGCAGCAAAAGAGTTCACCAAGCGAGGATATGCCGTGCTGTGATGCAGTGAATTCAGTGTTGTGGAAATGATTGTGTGCATTGGGGTGCCAAGCTGGGCGTACCACATTCGGCTTGTTATTTCGGCGACAGGTAAATGCGCAAAAATCGTAAATCAGTGGGAAGCTGAAGGCATGTAAAGTTTTAAAACTGCACCTCGCAGGCACCCAGTGGTGATCAGCCTTTCTTATATGCACCTCCTGCAGCTGTAACTGCCCTACCTGGCCTAATTGCACCTAATGACGGTACAGGACGAGAATATTAACAGATAGGCAGCGTCTGGAACCCCGCGCGGGGCACGAGATTTAGCCCCCTCGCAACGGCTCCTGCCCCGCGTGACGTCATAAATACGTCATAGTGACGTCATATTAACAGCAATTCTTATTATTTTGCGTAGTAGAATACAAAAAGCACATTTTTTTACATTTTAATACAAAATTAGGAAGCCACTCATTTGCTGGAAGTTTTATAAAAGAATTTTTTTGTTCGTTCTTGCGGAAGCCGCCGATGCTGCCGCTGCTGGCGGTATGGCGTATCCGAAAGTGCCGAAAGCCCTGAATCCCTTAATTATAGTGCCTGGAATATATTCTAGGCACTATACCTTAATTTCTTGGGTCGACAACGTAGATGAAGCAGAGTTGATAGAGTTAGAAGCACTATCAGAATGTGCGAGAACGTTGCCGTATGCGGGGACCACGCCAGCCTTTCCACACGGTAGCGAAATCCGCTCTCGAGTAATGCTGACCTGTGACCGCCTGCTGTATGCCGATGGTACCTGCGTTAGATCTACGACATCGCGCAGCCGAGTGGCCCCGTTCGAACAACCCACGTCCCACGCAAGAAAAGACACCGTCCAAGCGTGATTAAGTGAGCCTGCTGCGGCATGTCCGCGCGGCGGCATCTGCTATCAACAGTTTGCACCACGGCAAGTTCAGAATGCCTAAATGGGTGGCCTGAAATCGCGGTGTGTTTTCAAAATGACAGCAGCGCGGAACTTACAGTGCTCAGGACGTAGGCTAGACGCGGCCACTGATATTTTACTGGTCGCATGTGCGCATTACAAGTGCAAACCACGGATAGCTAGAAAAGGTGATCATTGGTGTTTCCACACATGTACCGCGTACAACCCAGCACAGTAGTTTCCCCTTTAAGGAGATTAGCAAAAAACACCCGAAAATCGGCAGTTTGTCGCGTTTTTTGTATATATTTTCGAGTGGATTGAATTGTGGCTTAAAATTGTTTACCCGAAATACGTTTTGTGCGCGGAAAAGTCTGGTGATCATGAGCTTCTTGCATCATAAATGCATGGTATTCAGTGCTTGAAAAGATTTTTCAGAAGAAATTATTGCAGCTGTAGTGGTGAGCCATTTCACTACAGTAAAATGTGGCAGAAATACATCTGCGATACAAAGGATGTGAAAGAGTGAGAACATTGGCAGTCTCGTATCCCGTGACCCAGATTGTGGCTGGGTAGTTTCCATCATGCATTCAGCTCCTCACATTGGCACACACATGATGCTACGACAAATTAGGAACTGGGTCCTCCAAAAGGTACTCTAGCTAGGCGCTTTATGCCATAGCTGCTGCATTGGCATAACCTTAACGTCTCTGTATATGTGGCTATGTTGGCCAGATTTTACCGATTCCCCTCATGCAAAGGGACTTAATTCAGGACACCCAGCCGATAGGGTCAGAGAAGAAGCTGTACAGACGGTAACAGGAAGGGTATACACTTGGCCGACCATCATGTCTCCAGCATATGAAAACCCATGGGTTCTACGCAGGCTCAATAGTCAACGTCAAAGAGAATCTGAAGATGTGCCTGGAACGTGAAAGCCTCAGCGGATGGTTTGTGTCCATGGGTATGAGCAGCGAGCACACTGCAAATGTAATTGATAGGCAAAGGTCAAGGCTGCAATGGTGCGAGTTTAACCTAAAGAAATGGTGAAAAACATCCCAATTTCAAACTGCATTGATGTAATATGGGCACGAGTGACGTCATATGGACGTGCACTGTAAATGCAGTTATGTGTTAACTGTACGTTAGCACTCAAGTGATACGATCAAACGGAATGGAGGCCCCACTGAAATTGCCCAGTTATGCTTTTTTGCGGTGGGTTAGGTTGGTGGCTGTCAATTGCACAAACAAGATTCTGTGATGTCATAGAGAAATAGCTGGAAAGTGTGTATCGAACTTCCATTGCTCTACACATTTTCTGTACTATCTTATTTGTTTGAAGTTTACAATAAAATTGATGTCATTTGTTTTTTGGGCAGAGGTCTTTTTAATGAACGAACGTTGTATTTTTTCTTCGTAGCCTCTGTAAGAGCCTGCCTACTGTGCCCCTAAACAGTGGTCGCTAAACAAATGCCCACTTGCCAGCCAGCTTCAGGGGCTTGTAACAATTTACTAGGATTTTTTATGGCCAACATAAATTCCAAGGAATCCACGGTGGTACACTCCAGGGCAGTGCAAGTCTCAAAAGAAGTTTGACAGCAGGACTTGACACTAACACAACCAACAGGCTTCATAGGTGGAAACCAGAAGCCCACCCACACAATGCCATGCAATAACTTATAAGCCAATGCAGTGAGTCTCTTGATTTTTATGCGAGGCATTCAACGTGTGGGTCGACTAGTGAGGTTAGCTGGCCAGTTTGGGCACAAAATACTCACTTTTGTGATTTCAGACAGCTCTCAAAGGCCTATCTAGATGTCTTTGTTTTTTTTCGCAAAAAAAAAGTGCAAGCTCACAGTTGGGGATCTTGAAAACATTGTTTAGCCTCTCCAGCAATTGTGCGAGCCTGAGGTAATCCTGCCTATAGGTGGTCCTCATGTTTGCTAGCTCCCACAGCAAGCACATGAATGTAGTGACTGAGAAAGATGGTGGCCAAAGGGAGAAAAGGGGGTGGTTCCTGAACAAACAGCCCTTGATCATCAAAACGGCAGAAAAGAGCGCTGATGACTCAGAGTCCTCGGCTGGGGTGTCGAAACACCTTCTGGCCTACGTGTACAGTGCATTCACAAATTCTTTAAAAAATCTTGCGATTACACACTCCCTCCATGGAAGGGGTTTGTTTCCGGCAAGGTGGTTGAGTTGAAATTTGTGATTAGTAACAACATCAACTCGCCATTTGTCCCTTTCACTTAGCATGCTTCCGAGCTTCACTTCAGAAACCCTACTTTTTCTGATTTACATATAAATGGATTGATTATGGAATATTCTCTTATTTACCTCTGCTCAAATAAAACTGTGTTATACCTTAAACGCTGCTGTGTCCATGCAGGCGTAACATTCTTCAATGGTGTTGTGTGGGGTACATTAAGCTCAGTACTAATAAACTTAAAACCAGGGCAAGTGAAGTTTCCCCTATTGTTTCAGGGTATCCAAACTATTTATAAATTTTTGTAAGCATTCTAACTGTCTACCAATACTTTGGGGGTAACTCAACTCAGCTCACCCTTTTTTCCTATGTCTTTATTATTGTTGTGCTCTACAAACACATTCCCAGCTGGAACATGCCTGCTGAATTTAGGGCCCAAACCATTCTTTTGCTAATTCACACGATTGCAGCTGTATGAAACATTGCTTCTGTTTAGTTTTAGCCTATGATTTCCAGCAGGTCACTAACTACTGTCAACACCATATTAAAACATTAATTGCTATTTATAACAAACAGTATTCTAACATTTTACATAAAACATTTGGTTGTTACCTCACTTGACGTTTTTGTTACACAGCCAGCCTGGTTCATATTTATTTATCTATGTATGAAGGACATGTACACAACAAATGCCTTACTGCAATACATTCACATGCCCGTCTTACAGCAAATCAGCAGTGAAAGAAGCCACACGTTTTGGCTTTCCAGCAGAGCTTTGGTGTCAACAAAAAAGGAATCTTTCTTGGCTTCTCTGCAGAGCTTTGCACTCAAGCAAAAAGATCACTTGGTTGTTTGGCTTTCCTGCAGGACTGATGCTAGAAGGCATCACTTGCTTATTCGGCATTTTTTCTGTGTATTGTGCCAAGAAACCCTTGCGTTTTGTTTGGAAAAGGAACTCCACACCACAGACTGTGCAGAGAAAGTAGAGCTACTCACTGACTTTTTTCACAGCCACGGAATTTTGGTAGAATCACTTGTCATTGACAAACACCATGTTTGCTTTCTGTCTGAAGGTGTGAATCTGGGAGAGTTGGTTTATATTTTGGGGGAAAATACAGCGACAATAACAGTACTGAAGTACAAGGAAAGGTGCTGTGATGAACAGTGTCTTTCCTTGTGTTTCTTTCCTGTGTTTTTTCATGAAGACTTGCTACAGTGCCTGATCAAGCCTGTTTTTGTCTAACAAAAATGTCAACAGCGAAGCACTTATCAATGCTCACATGCTGCCCATTGACACCAAAGCAGGAGTACGTTCACTGGAGTCATTTTATTGTTGAAGCCTTCCAGGATACATACAGCTTTCAGCTGTACTGCAATATTCACAAACACCAATAAAGACATTCACGTCCACATGGGTGACCTCGGCTCTAGTTCCTGCACAAGGTATGAAGTACTCTCGGGAGAGGATAATGCCAAGCTGTACAAGAACCATTCCCTCGTAGATGTGCTTTATAACCTGTTTTTTAGGCTTGTTAGCTTAAAAAATAGTTTCAGTGCCCTGTTTTTTTCAAGCTAATTACCACCACCAGAGAATGTGCTTTCTAGCAGTTGGGCTCTGCTGAGCATGCATCGTTGCAAACAAAATATGGGACACTGCATTATGGCCCTTACGACTAAGCATAGTCACTTAAGCAATTAGCCGAAACAGTTTTTTACACAGCACAGAGTTAAAAAGCAAAAGAACATGAAATATCTCCTTGCAATTAGAAACTTTTACTGTTCACCCCCCTCCTCCAAACACAGAGCAGACAATTACCAGCTGTGAACACAAGTATTAACGTCAAGTTGAATTCCACAGGGGGCTCCGGATGGGTACATTGATGTCACAGTCAATCAGAATTCGTGAATCCTCTGTAAGCCTTCGAGAGAAGCTCTCACCATTACTGGCCATCCAACTGAGTGGGCATGAAAGTATTGTTGTTGGTTATGTTGACTTCCAAGCCAAACACGAGTAAACAAAAAACTAGCGTACCACAATACATAATCAGAACAGATGCAGGATGAAGTTTGTTGACTAACCGGGTTGAAGAAGCCACAAGGCAGTGGGGCAAAGGTTAGGGAAATAAAATCCATGCGGTAATTGTGAACGAAGTTATGAGACGCTGCCAGACGATCAGCTGGTGAGGAGGGAGGGCTATCCTATCTATGCCTTGCTACCTCTTTACTATAACTGAGCAGATAACAACCTTTCATTAAACTTGCTAGCTGGCAGTTCCACGTACCCTATGTAGAAAATTTCAAGGTAGACAAAACGTTGTTTCCTGTGCATTCAATAATGGCTGCCTACAGATTGCTTAGAATTCGCAGCTCATTTGATGATGATGATGTTTAGAGTTTAATGGCGCAAGGCCGACTAAGGGCAAAGAGCGCCAAAAAAAAGTGATTACACGAAAGTGACATGGAAGTAAAAGAACATTTTAGTAAAAATAAACACAGTAAAACACAACGAAGTGAAGATGACTGGTGTAAAGGGCCAGGTTGTCAACATGCATGATAAAAGATGAGATGTAAAAATTTTACGTCGGTGAGAAACTCGAAAACGCGTTTGATTGAAAACAGGGCTTCGTCTCCTAAGAAGTACGACGGGTGTGGTGGAATATGTCGTGTGTGTAGTTGAGGAAAGTGTTTGCGTCGTGTAGTGTCGAGTGCCTTACATTGTATGAGGACGTGCATCACGGATAGGGCCTCTCCGCACCTGCTGCACAGAGGTCTTGGAGACCCAGTGAGAAGGTGCGAGTGTGTTGCATGAGTGTGCCCTATCCGTAATCTGGCCAAGGCGACTTCAGTCTATCTATTGCGTGTGTCCGTGGTGTATGGTCCCAAGTGTGGTTTTATTACGTGTAACTTGTTGTCTGTCTGTTCACTCCAGTGTGTTTGCCATGTTTTGCGAAGTTGTTGTCTGATGTGTGGTTTCACGTCGGTGTAGGGTAATGTGGTTTGTCTACTGCATTCGAGAGTGTAGCAGCAGCAGCCATTCGATCCGCTGCTTCGTTCCCGGCTATACCACAGTGGCCAGGGACCCAGCAAAGAACCAGTTCAGATTTGCGTACATACAGAGACATAATACCCTTGACTATTAAATTTATAACGTGATTTTTTGAGGACTTTGTTGACGACAACGCCCGCACAACACTGAGAGAATCTGTATATATAATGGATTGTGGGATGTGGCTTTGAAGGATATGATTAACAACCAGAAGTACACCATAGGCCTCTGCCGTAAAGATACTTGTGTTAGTGTTAAAAGTTCTAGTGACACTAAGGCCGGGCCCATGCGCCGCACAGGACACCGAGGTGGAAGTCTTAGAGGCGTCCGTATAAAATTCAGAGCACTCATACTTCTGCTGCAAATACAAGAAATGCTGCAGAATTGCACATGTGGGAGCTCGGTTTTTATCTACATGTGTGAATGATGTGTCGCATGAGACAGGGCGGAGATGCCATGGTGCTATGAGATCTGTTACAGAACTTTGGATGGTATCTAAAAAGGAGACAGCAAGCTCTGACGCTTCCTCTCTAACTCTGTAAGAGAAGGGCGCAGAGAACGATGGTCGATTTAGAAGGAGTTCAGTCATGGAGGTATCATGAAAAACTGATTTAAAAGGATGGTGAGGCATGGATGAAATTTTAAAAGCATAGAGGAGGTCTGTGTATGCTCGCTGACGTTGTAGGTTCCATTTGTTGCACTCTACATACAGGCTTTCGACTGGACTAGTCCGAAAGGCGCCACAGGACAAGCGGAGCCCTAGATGAAGCACAGGGTCCAGCATTCTGAGGGATGTTTTAGTGGATGACCCATAGACAACGCTGCCATAGTCCAATCGTGAGCCTATATATCAAGCTGGTAAAAACACGCAACAGAAGCTGTTTGTCAGCACCAAAAGAGATGTGCGAGAGAACCTTCAGGATATTCATTGTTTTTAAGCATTTATGTTTTAGTTGTTTTATGTGTGGGATGAATGTGAGCTTTTCGTCAAAGATTATACCTAAAAACTTGTGTTCCTTTTTGACAGGAATCGAGACACCGTGGAGTTGAATGTCTGGATCCGGCCGGATGCCACGCCTCTTGGAAAACAAGACACAAGTGCACTTCCCTGGATTAAATTTAAAACCGTTGCTGTCTGCCCAACCAGCTAGCTTGTTAACACCAAGCTGGACTTGGCGCTCGCAGACAGACAGGTTACAAGACTTAAAGGATAATTGTACGTCGTCTACATAAATTGAGCAGGAAATCGACGGTGGCAATGCCTTCCTGAGGGAATTCATTTTCACAATAAAAAGGGTGCAACTTAAAACTCCACCTTGTGGCACTCCATTTTCCTGCACATGCACCCTAGAGAGTGCAGTTCCAAGTCGCACGCGAAACGTCCTTTCGGACATGTAACTGGAAAGCGTGTTTATCATGTTACCCGACATGCCAAAGGACTTCAAGTCGCTAAGGATGCCGTACCGCCAAGCAGTATCGTACGCCTTTTCAAGATCAAAGAAGACTGTCATACAGTACTGCTTGTGGAGGAAAGCATCTTTGATATAAGACTCTAATGCAACGAGTTGATCGTTGGTAGATCGCCCCGCCCTGAAGCCCGCCTGGCAGCTCTCGAGAAGGCCACTGTACTCTAAGAAGTACACAAGTCTCCTGTTTATCATCTTCTCGAAGAGCTTACACAGGCAGCTTGTCAGGGCAATGGGACGATAACTGGCGGGAGAGGAAGGGTCCTTCCCTTCCTTTAGGAAAGCCACTACTATGGCCTCCCTCCAAGAGCGTGGAATGTGCCCTGAAAGCCATATTTTATTGTATAGGTGTAAGAGTGTTTCAAGAGTGTCTGGGTGTAGGTGCTGTATCATGGTGTATGTAATCTTATCTGCGCCTGGAGCTGAAGGTTTGCACGAGCTCAGGGCAGCCCTCAACTCATAGAGACTGAATTCAGAGTTGTAAGAAGTTTTTGATCAGTCTTTGTCGTGTAAGGGCTTTTTTTCTGCAGATGTTTTGTGTTTCATGAAAGTGTTCGTGTAGTGTGCTGAACTGGACACGTGTTCGAAGTGTTGTGCAAGCGTGTTAGCCTGGTCTTCAAGTGTGTCCCCTGTTGTGCTAACCAGGGGCAGGCTGTGTGTCTGTTGTCCTTTGAGCTTGCGTATACGTGTCCAGACTTTGTGTGTGTCTGTGTATGAATTAATGGATGTCAAGAAGGTGTGCCAACTCTCTCGTTTCGCCTCACGGCGCACACGTTTTCCTAACGCCTTGGCCCGTTTGAACAAAATGAGGTTACCCGACGTGGGGTACCGACGAAGGATACCCCACGCCTTGTTCTGGGCCTCTCGCGCCCGCCTGCAGTCCTCATTCCACCACGGCCTCCGCTGGTTGCGCGGGGCACCAGAGGCGTGGGGAATGGACTTTTCGGCGGCGTCGAGGATGTGCGCCGTGAGGAGTTGGGTGGCTTCTTCAACGTGTAGGTGTCCTATGGATGTGTGGTGTAGTTTCGATGTCTCTGTAAATGTGTTCCAGTTAGCTCGTGCTTCATTGAACCTATTATGGGAAGAAGAAGTGCTTGGGCCGTTACCTATATATGTTAGTGAAGTGGGGAAGTGGTCACTGCCATATGGGTCAGTGCCCACTCCCCACTCAAGACATGGAAAGAGAATTGCCGAACCAATAGCCAAGTCAAGATTTGAATATGTATTGTGTCCTATGTTATGGTATGTAGGCTGTTTATTGTTGAAAAGGCATGCTCCAGAAGATGTAAGGAATTTCTCTATCAGGCGACCTCGGGCATCCGTTCTGGAAGAGCCCCAAAGAGAGTTGTGAGCATTAAGGTCGCCTGTAAGTATGTATGGTTCGGGCAGCTGGTCAACCAGCGCCTCGAAGTCGGTGCTCGTAAGTGCAACATCAGGAGGAATGTATATGGAGCATACCGTTATCAATCTATTAAATATTATTGTGCGGACGGCTACAGCCTCGAGGACGGTGTTCAAGGTGACAGGGTGGCATGCTAAGGATTTGCGGGTGATTATGGCAACACCACCAGAAGAGTGTGTGCAGCCATCCCTGTCTTTCCTGTATACCATGTAACTATTCAAGAAATTTGTGTGTTTGGAATTCAGATGTGTTTCCTGGACACACATTATACTTGGCTGATTGGCATGCAGAATCTCATAAACGTCGTCAAGATTATTCAGAAGGCCTCTGCAGTTCCATTGAACTATGTTTTCTCTTCCCATTATTTATTTATTTATTTATTTACAGGTACCCTCAGGGCCGAAGCATTATAGAGGGGAGTGGGTTTAAGATTCACGAACAAGTACAGCTTACAGTGCATATCAAGCAAACATACAAAAAAGAGGAGTTGCGCGAGAACACACCACAAAAAAAGTTCACAACTTCTGTGCACAAAGGGTCAATAACTACACGAAGAAGCCAACACTTTCTACGAAAAAGACCAAGCCAACACAAAGAGAAAATTAATCATTCATAGTTATTCGAGTGGTTTTGATTGCTGATAACTGATCGGAAAGCGTCATTGCTAACGATAGTCGCAGTTGCTGCCGGAAGGCCGTTCCAGTCGCGTGATGTTCGTGGGATGAATGAACATGCGTACGAACGCGTGTGACTCATAGGAATGGCAACTTTGTGGACATGATCACAACGTGATGATACATAGTTTGGTGGAGAAATTAGGTTGTTGCTTAATGTGGGATTATAAAAAATTTTGTGGAATAAGCAAAGTCGTTTTATTTTGCGACGGGTAACTAAATCAGGTAAATTGAGGCTAGCTTTCATAGATGATATACTGGTGGTTCGATGGAAGTTGGAAAGAATAAAACGAGCAGAGTTATTTTGAACCATTTCAAGTCTATTGATTAAGTATGTTTGGTCTGGGTCCCATATCGCGGCTCCGTATTCAAGTTTGGTTCTAACTAGTGTTTTATAAAGAAGTAACTTTAAGGAGGAGGGTGCCAGAGGAAAGTTTCGCCTAATGTATCCTAAGGTCCGGTTAGCATTATTAATGATGTGATCAATGTGGACATTCCAAGTTAAATTGTCGGATATGTGGACCCCAAGATATCTATAATTGTTTACTACTCCCAATTGTTGTCCTTTAATGAAGTAAGAAGGTATGGCGCTCGATGTACGTGTTATCCTCATTGCCTTACATTTCGCGATATTTAAATTCATGAGCCAATTTTCACACCAGGTGGAAATGTTATCTAGGTCTGATTGTAGTGCATGCATGTCATTATTATTGGTAACTTCACGAAAAAGAACGCAGTCATCGGCGTACAAGTGGATATTGGATTTAACGCAGTTGGGAAGGTCGTTAACATATATAAGGAATAATAATGGGCCAAGCACGGAGCCTTGGGGAACTCCAGAAGTGACAGTAATTGGGGGTGAGTCATAGTTGTTAACGGTAACAAACTGCTGTCGATTAAGTAAGAAGCATTCGATCCATTTTAAAAGGTGGTGATTTATATTAAGGCAACTAAGTTTATGGAGTAGTAATTTATGACATACTTTGTCGAACGCCTTTGAAAAGTCCAAAAATATGCAATCTACAGTGGAATGGTTATCAAGAATGGCGTGTATTTTGTGTGTAAAAGATACAAGCTGCGTTTCACAGGAGTAGTGCTTACGAAATCCGTGTTGTGCTTCAGTAAAAAAATGAGTTTGAATCAAGAAAATTAACGAGGTTAGAGAATATGACATGCTCAAATATTTTACAAGGAATGCTTGTGAGGGATATAGGTCAGTAATTAAGAGGAGACTGTTTGTTGCCAGATTTAAATACTGGAACGACCTTCCCAATTATCCAATCATCTGGAAGAGTTCCTGACTGCAAAGACTGTTGAAAAATTTTTGAAAGAATTATTGATGAGTAGGTGTAAGTACTTTTCAAAAATTTCGCGTTAATTCCATCGACACTAGCAGCAGAATAAGTCTTTAAAGAGCCTATAATTTTCTCAACGCCAAATGAATCAACTGTTATGGGAAGCATATCCGGGTAATCATAAACATTAAACAATGGAATGTCGGAAGAATCGGAACAAGAAAAGTTCAATGCGAACGAGGTGTTTAACACAATGGGACAGTCATTATCTGCAATTGCTTCGCCATTGGCGTCAGCAAGACAAACCAGGCGTGATGCACCCGGGTTTACACAATTCCAGAACTTTTTTGGGTCGTCTGAAAGCATAGAGGGTGTGGGATATATGAGGGGTTCCTCGGGGGCCTTAGCCAGTCCTCTGGGGTAGGCCCCCCACGCTAGCTCCCGGCGTGTCAACCACGCGGGCTCCCATGGCTACGGCAGCCCAGAGAGGTTCGCCGATACGAGAACACAGTAGACAGTAGTGCCGAAGCACAGCCGTTTATTTGGGGAATCCCAAAGCATGCGAGCACAGGGCTCGACGGCGTTCACGAATCACGCCGTCCGGGTCGTGACCGCGAACGGGAGGCAGGCACTCACGGCGCGCGACAAACAAAGCTCCCACCTGAGACACAAGTATCCATCACCGCCGCGTTCCGCCGATCTCGCCCCGACCGGGCCTCCGACGAGACTCCCCTTCTCCCGTGCGCGCACGCTCGCGCCGCCCGCGCCCGCGCGCCTATCCCCGCACACATCGGTGGCGCCATCTCTCGGGGGACGCCGACGAACCAGCGGAGCGCCGGACCGGTTCCAGCGCACAAGCGTCTCTCCCGAAGCGCGCGCTGGCTCGGGATCGCAGGTCGCGGTTCTCCACGATTCCCACACTCCTCCCCCCTAAAACTGGACGCCACTTGAGCTCGAGTGACGCCACGGTGCACCACACTCGTCACGTCTCAAGTCAGCAAAACAGCCACCGAACGCCACTCCACACCAAAGTTCGCCACACGATGCCGCCGTCGCGATGCTCGCCTCACAAACCCGCAAACACATTGCAATGGTTCCAAGTCTCTCGCGGTTGGGCAGCACAGCAGGTTGGCAGGCCCGGGGGTAGCTGCAGCCGCAGCCGACGAACGCCGGGGTCGCGCCATGATGCGACCCCCACTCCCAGCTCGAGGCGGCAACAGGAACGGCCGCGCCCACTGCGGCTGCCCGAAGGCTCGCGCCGCTCGCGTAGGCGCCAGATACCGCCGCCTCCTGGGTTCCGTGGCCGCTTCGGCCGCAGGTCCTCCCGAACGGTTGGCTGCCGCCCGGCAGGCCGGAGCAGCAACTGGAGTAGCAGCTCCACGAACCGCGCTCGGCCCCGCCGGTGGTTCAGCAGGCCATCCTCGCTGTCCGTGGCAGTGGTGACTGGCGTGGCTCCCGGTGGTATCCGTATGCTGCAGGTCTCGCTCTCACCGTCCAGTTTAAACGATTCCCGAACTTGAAGTGGGGAGCAGCGGGACTCCGCAATCTCCTGTGACTGGCCGGAAACTTTATCGACGATCTCGCCAAATAGGGTAACAAAGATGCCCGAGGGGGCTCCCCCTTGCATGTTCGCTTGCTCGCGGAATCACGAGTCCGGCAACTGTGCTCCAGCAGCCACCCCCGCCTGGAGGCAACTCGCCTGACTATTACGGGTTGCCGGCATCGAAACGCCCGTCCGAGCTATTTCGGCCTTGTGCGTTGGTCGGCAAAGCAGCGTCAGCATCAAGCAGGCGGGCTCCTGCAACTCACTCGCAGCAATACAAGCTGCCGTAGAGCCAGCGCCAACCGCAATACCAGCGGCTTACGGGCGCAAATCACCGGTATAGGTCGCCTGAGAGTCCGTCTCTTACTAAGACTGGCGATCTCTCGCGACCAACGAGCCCGCTGCCGAGCCGCGCGAAGCTCTTACTGCCTAAACGCAATCTCGAGCGGAGTCTTCACGGCATCGAGACGCACGCACTCCGGAAGCGCGGAGACAACGGTCCCATTGCTCCCGCTTCTCCCCGCAGCGAGAGGAGACTGATTCTTCAGCGATCCCCCTCGCTCTTTGTCAGGCGTCAAATCGGCTAACACTCCGCCTCGGACTCAAAGCGCAGTAGCGGCGGGCTCATCGTGCGGCTTGCGAACTCCCAAACACCGCACCCTCGCTCGGTAGTGTCCGCCGCGTCTGGGGGAAACTTCAACCGGCGCCGCCGGCGCGACGGCGCGGGGACGGCGCTACGAGGAAGGCGACCCGCCGCCATGTTGGAACAAGGCCTACGCACCTCCCGTCTCGCAAGCGGGCCGCGACTGCGGTGCTCGGAGGTATCCTACTGACTCACCGCCTGGTGCGTGTAGGAAGGTTTACGCATTTGCCGTCACGGCTGTATCGGGCATCATAACTGTATGCCTGCAACCGACTGGCGCGAGGCGTTTCGTCCGAAGTCTTCCGGACAAAGGGTAGCGGGCTACGACTGCAGCAACGCATTTCTCGGGGAGCTAGCAACCTCGAATTCGTCCGAATACGAGACCCACGTTCGGGCGCCATGTGGGATATATGAGGGGTTCCTCGGGGGCCTTAGCCAGTCCTCTAGGGTAGGCCCCCCACGCTAGCTCCCGGCGTGTCAACCACGCGGGCTCCCATGGCTACGGCAGCCCAGCGAGGTTCGCCGATACGAGAACACAGTAGACAGTAGTGCCGAAGCACAGCCGTTTATTTGGGGAATCCCAAAGCATGCGAGCACAGGGCTCGACGGCGTTCACGAATCACGCCGTCCGGGTCGTGACCGCGAACGGGAGGCAGGCACTCACGGCGCGCGACAAACAAAGCTCCCACCTGAGACACAAGTATCCATCACCGCCGCGTTCCGCCGATCTCGCCCCGACCGGGCCTCCGACGAGACTCCCCTTCTCCCGTGCGCGCACGCTCGCGCCGCCCGCGCCCGCGCGCCTATCCCCGCACACATCGGTGGCGCCATCTCTCGGGGGACGCCGACGAACCAGCGGAGCGCCGGACCGGTTCCAGCGCACAAGCGTCTCTCCCGAAGCGCGCGCTGGCTCGGGATCGCAGGTCGCGGTTCTCCACGATTCCCACAAGGGTAGCGTATTTCTCTGAAAAAATTCTTTAGCTGTGCTGACAGCATTAGTGTAAGCATCAGCCGCAGTTCGATAAGCCTGCCAACGATGTTCCGATGGGGAAGCTTTTGCCGCGCGGTAAAGTCTTTTCTTTTTGTTAGATAACCTGCGGATTCTCCGATTGTACCATGGAGCACTGGGGTTTGAAAAAACACGTCGTAATGGTATGTATTGTTCGGACAACTTTCGAACTTTGTTCACATACATTTCCCAGTTTTCCTGAACAGAGCGATTATCAAACTCATCAAGGAAAGCGTCAAGAAATAAACATAATTCAGCATTTATAGCGTCAAAATTTGCACGCTTATAATCTCTAATGTCTTTCGTTTTATTTGTAGAGCGTTGTGCTTTGACATCCAAGCAAAAATGTAGAAAAAGGTGATCACTCAGACCAGGTAAATAAGTTATGTCAGAACACAGATCAGGAGCTGAGGTTAAAACTAAATCAAGAACACTTTGAACGTTTTCAGCTATTCTCGTTGGCTCATAAACTAGTTGACTTAAGTTAAAAAAAGTACACATGTCAAGAAAATCCCTTTCTAGCGTTGCACACGAGTGCGAAGTTGCTCCATTTGGCGACCAATTTATGTGCGGAAAATTGAAGTCTCCTAAGAGAAATACAGGTGACCGTTGAAATCGGGTAATGACAAGGTTGATTACATCATGAAGTTCACTAGTAAAAGTTGCAGGTGAGTTGGGGGGCCTATAACAGACTCCTAGAACGATCTTTTTTGTAGTCGTGTCGATGCAAACCCAGTTGGTTTCAAGAGAAGTAGGTATGTGAATGGGTGCCGACTTAATTTTTTTGCTAACTGCGATTAGTGTTCCGCCGCCCCTTTTAGACACGCGATCACATCGGTACAAGTTAAAGTTATTCGAAGATTCTAAAACTTCAGTGTCCAGTATGTTACGATGCAGCCATGTCTCGGTGAAAACCACGATGTCAGCTTGGCATGTATCGATAATGGAGTGAACTGCAACTCGCTTATTTACGATACTTCTTATGTTTGAATATAGTAAAGATAATTTGGGAAAGCATTCTGGCCGATTCCTAGCTACCTGCTATGACGGAGGAGGGCTTTCGTTTGAGGTAGATGGTCTAACAGGGTTACTAGGGTTACTAGGCACGGTGGGATGAGTCTGGTTATGTACTTTTACAATAGTGGAATTTATGGAGTCGTAAACGTAACATGCTCTATTAATAAACAATTTGTTATGTCTCAGTTTAAAAGAAGGGGAGTCTGGCAGAGATTTAGCGAATTCCAAGAGTTTGCTTCTGGCCACACGTGTGCCGACTGAAAAATCATCCGATATGGTTACGTTGTTTTCTTTGAAACACGAACGGGCCGCCGACACCTTTTCTTTAACTTTAAAGCTGAGAAATTTCACGATAACGGGTCGGCAACGCCCTTCTGCATACGAGCCGAGCCTATGCGCACGCTCGATGCTGTCAGCAGAAAAACTTTCGTCGCAGCACCGTGATAACAAGCTCAGTACTTTTTGCTCTGTTTCTTCCCATTTTTCTTCGCAATCAGTTATTCCATGCAGTATTAAGTTATTCCTCCGGGACCTGTCTTCTAGGTCGTCTGCCCTGGTCAATACAACATTGCATTGTTCGGCTACATTATTAAGCATAACACGTGTATCATTAATATCTGCTTCTAGAGTTTCAATGGCTTCCGTTTTTTTTTCAACAGTTGATAGTCGTCGGCCAATATCATCCAATTTCAGCTTAATGCTGTTTTGATTACGTTTAATTTCTGCAATGTCTTTAGCGAGTTCGTCCTGTTTTGAAGTTTGTACTGCAAAACTGGTCTGCAAGCCTGTTAGTAGCCGAATGATTTCGCCATACTCGGCAGAAGATGTTGAACCCTGATCAACAGCGTCCACTGCACTCACACTAGTGTCAACTTCCCCTGGTTTACTAGAAGGCTCACCTCTAATACGCTGCTGCTTATTAGGCCCAGGATTTGATTCAATGTCTCCCGCGCACAGCAATAGATAACCAAGATCCACACACTCAATAATCAAGTTACACAGCACTTGTGGGCATGGGAACAGTAGCAAGCAGACATTGTTGGACTTCTTAGCGTAAAGGGAGGGTTTTGAACCAACCTGTAACAGGTGAAAACGATGTTCGTGAGCCATCGTGCCTGAAGCACTGCTCCCACGCCCACTGAAGTCCGATGGTGCTGGTCGGCAGTTTAAATGGTGTCGCTCAGGTGACGTCACTGATGCCGGCGGTGCCAGCAAAAGATGCGACGAGCTCGGGAGCAGCGAAAAAGTTCCGGCAGGGTCGAACAACTCGGCCGGGCACGTTTCAGCATCCGACGATAACAGGGGAATAACTTCGGTGGCGTCTCCGGGATCGGTGAGTGGTGTCAAAAAGACCAAGCAAGCAGCGATTGCCTGTAACAGGTGAAAACGATGTTCGTGAGCCATCGTGCCTGAAGCACTGCTCCCACGCCCACTGAAGTCCGATGGTGCTGGTCGGCAGTTTAAATGGTGTCGCTCAGGTGACGTCACTGATGCCGGCGGTGCCAGCAAAAGATGCGACGAGCTCGGGAGCAGCGAAAAAGTTCCGGCAGGGTCGAACAACTCGGCCGGGCACGTTTCAGCATCCGACGATAACAGGGGAATAACTTCGGTGGCGTCTCCGGGATCGGTGAGTGGTGTCAAAAAGACCAAGCAAGCAGCGATTGCCTGTAACAGGTGAAAACGATGTTCGTGAGCCATCGTGCCTGAAGCACTGCTCCCACGCCCACTGTGTGTTATGTATTATGTGTTCAGAGCTACTGGAGTGTGACTGTTTATGTAGGGTCTTTCGGGGCTTGGACTCTTGGGAGGGGTTTTCTGACCTTCTCTACTGACCTGGACGTCGCAGCCCGTTCCTTCCGCTGCGATGAAAGCCGGAAGGGCTCGACGTCCATGTCGTCATCTGAAAGCAAGGGGGTGCCCAGCGGACTGGGCCCCCTTGGCGTGGTACCCTTTCGGGTGTTCTTTGCCTGCGCTGCCAGTGCCGAAGGCGTGGGGAGCACGACAGACGGCAAAGGCAGTGAGGTGGGGGAGGGGGTCCCTGCGACTGCCTCCGTCTCCATCTCCGTGCCCTTGCATGTGCTTTGGGCCGGTGGAGAGGAAGCAGTGGATGCAGCGGCATCCCCAACAGATGTTGTTGCCACCACAGCCGCTGCTGGGTGAGCGAGCGGTGCAGAGGCTGGTTGGGCTGCCTGGGGCAACCCTGGGGGGGGGGGGCGGGGGCGGGACCAAGTCCGACTCGCGGTACTGGGTCCCCGCCGAAACCAGACGCCGCTCCGCCCCCCGGCGAGCCGCGTCGGCGTACCTCCCCAGGGGGAAAGAGGCGAACCTCTTTCGCGCCTCTGGGAAGGTGATGTTCTCAGTTACCTTCACATTAATAATCGCCTTCTCCTGCTTAAACTTCTCGCACGTTCGAGAGTAGGCGGCATGGGGTCCCTGGCAGTTGGCGCAGGTGAGGGTTGACGATGGACAATTATCAGATGGATGATCATGCTGAGCGCATTTTGCGCAGGTCAGACGACCACGGCAGGAGTTGGTTCCGTGCCCGAACCGCTGGCACTTAAAGCAGCGGCGCGGGTTTGGAATGTAGGGCCGGACATTACAATGTACAAAACCTGCATTGACGTACTCTGGGAGTGTGGACCGGTCAAAAGTAAGGATAATGTGCTTGGTCGAAACTACTTTGTCATCCCTCCTCATAGTTATGCGCCTCACAGCTGTCACGCCCTGATTTCTCAGGCCCTCCAGCAGGTCAGCATCTGTCTCATTCATCAGGTCTACTTCAGAGATGACACCTTGAGTACTGTTCAGGCTCCGGTGGGGTGTCACCCTGATTTCAAGATTGGCTATGCGAGTTTGTTCAAGGAGGATCTTTGCATGCTGTTGGTTGTGTACTTCAACCAGGATTTCTCCAGTTCTTTGTTTTTTGGCCTTATATTTGTCACCAATGATGCCCTCCAGAAATTTCGATATTAGGAACACGGACTGTGATGCAAGAGGCTTTTCTTGGTCACTGGATTCCAACACCAAAAAACGGGGGTAGTTATCGGGATTTGGAAGACTGTGGGTTGGGAGTGGCGGAAATGAACCTTCGGTGCGGCCCCTTTTCAGGGGCCGATCATGTTTGGGGGGGGGATTTACGATTTACCATATGGCATGTAAAAGAAGCAGGGGACGGGGGTACTTTCTTCTCAAACCTTACCCTGATAGCCTGAGAGGTCCCGGAGCTCCCTGCCTGGTAGACAGACAGGGAGCCCATCCGCCGGAGCTTGACCTGGGCTCCGAAGGCCACCGTTCGTGGTTTCTACCCTTCACCTTAAAAACACATCGCCACGGTTGGATCCAGCTTATGTTTGGGGGCTCGGGGTCCGCGGTATCGCCAGTACCGTCACCAAGATTGCTCAAGGTGCCCCGTGCGGGGTTCGCAGCTCATTTGAAGTCTTGCATATCATGAAAGCACAATAGTATTATTCGATGAACAACAAGAGCCACTTGTTTACCTTGAGCACACCAAACTTGAAAGCACTATATAACACAAGTGTCAAGCTTGACACAAACGGCGATCTTATCGGCTTGACTTCTCCCGAACTTGCACATTTGAAGCTTGAGCCTCCTTGCACAGGAAGCCAGCCAGTGAGCGGCTGGTTTCAGCGATAGCTTGAGTACCTATGCTGCCCACGGACGGGCAGCTGCTTGGCTCTCCCATTCACCAGGCCACCCACGAAAGTGGAGCTGCGCTCCCTGCATGCAGCGTGCACGGATCGTTTCGCGGGGTAGTAACGTTTCTTGCAGTGCCCCGCGAGAAAAATTACAGAACAGGCTACATGCGAGGACGGATTGCGTTCGACGATGCCCTGCGCTACCTGACGATACTTGATTCGTGCACACTGACGCCGCTGACACTGCGTTGCTCGCGTTATCACGTCATCAAAGTCAGCTACCTCCGTTAGCCACGGCGCAAAGCGCTGGAAATCAAAGTCAGCTACCTCGTTAGCCACGGCGCAAAGCGCTAGAAAACTGATCCGCACGTAACACGTTTCACGCCAGAATCAAAATACAAGGCTTGGAATGCAAGTAGCGATCGGAACAAGTAGACAACGAATGCAGGAGCATAAAGCCGATGGCACGCGAACTGCAAGACAATATGAAGCTAGCAACATATTTAACGGCAACAAAAGGAGCACGGAAAAAAGCGGGGCGAAGCAGCTTGCCAAACTAGGATGCGTTAGGCTTACCAAGACTAGCAGCAGCAAGTTCACAAAAAATACTCAATAAATTATTGCAAACAATCCTCCCAACAAGAAAAAAGCGCCGCGAGTCAGCCGCTGTGCAAGGCGATAAGGACGTAACGTTGCGCAGGCTTGCGGTTGGAGCCACGGCCGGAATCCCACATTGCGCGCACACGCTGTCAAACAACGGCAACGGCCTCGACTGTGCAAAAAAAAAAAGTGACGTCACAGGAAGTCACGTGACTAGTTTAGTTTGACGTCACTTCTGCGGGGCAGGAGCCACCGCGAGGGGGCTAGATCTCGTACCCCGCGCGGGGCACGAGACTTACCCTAACAGATAAGCCATTTGCAGTGTCGTGGTATTTTATTGTCTTTCTGTTTCCTTAGTGCATGCAGGAACACACCCAGCTCAGCATCATCACAAATTTTATAAATGAGAGCAAAGCAAAGTTCATCCAGCTGTGAGTGGTCATAGCGCTGTACTCTTATTTTTATGGCGAGCCTTCCCTGACCAAAACACCTTTTCCCATGGCGTTCTACACCCATGACTACTATTTCTGAGACCCACTTTGGGTTGCCCATAGAAGCAGCCATTCCACTGAGAGAAGGACGAGTCATTTATGCGAGCCTTCCCCATCGAGATGTCAATAGTCACTTGCTCTCATGCTATTGTCACTCCAATTGCCTTTGAACTCTCAACTGTGCACTGTGCTGTCAAAACTGCAAATGCTCAACGCAGGAACACACATGTACACTAGCTCAATCAGCGCAGTAAAGCACTGGGACAGGAAGATGCTTTGAGTCTTCCAGCATATTCATGGTCACTATTCAAGATTTCCATCCGGTGATTGCAAAGACACAGCCTGAATGTTTCTGACCACTTTGCCGACCACATTTTTCCCTCGCCATACCAGACTTTTTGCCAAATTACTGCCTTCAGGTCCTTCTGCTTTCTTAAGACTCAAAAATCTCTGCCCTCAAAGTTGCTGATGCATCTGCTCCCTTCTTTGCACTGTTTCCGAGAGGAAGTTTCTCTCCAAACGCGTCTAGTTGGAGTGGCCCTCACACTTTTGCAATCTGGACACATGCAATACCCTGTCCACTGAAACCCACATACATGAGTCACTAAGTCGTAAATTTTCATAAGGTCTTTGCACATTGATAACAGG
Organism: Haemaphysalis longicornis; assembly: GCF_048455015.1. Classification (NCBI taxonomy): domain Eukaryota; kingdom Metazoa; phylum Arthropoda; class Arachnida; order Ixodida; family Ixodidae; genus Haemaphysalis; species Haemaphysalis longicornis. Next base: position 126,999,869 of record NW_027526445.1, on the reverse strand, counting down.
TATAGGTTCTAAAGAGTGGACTCTGGTGGTATGTTTTGGGGCAACACGTTACGTAAAATGGACTCGGCAAGCCTAAAAAGGCATTTTTAGGGCAACAAAAAGCCAATATAGGCACGAATCTAAAAATAAGCCCTTATAAGCACAATCAAGAGTTGATTAAATTTCAATTCCTGTAGTTTGTGCTTATTTGTTGAATGTTGAATAAACTTTACAGGGACTCCAGGAAAAAAATGGACATTTTGCCTAAAGTTTCGATCTCGTTATATTTTGTATATCAGGGCATGAGCTGTGTCACAAATATTATCATGTGCCTGTGCATGACTGTTTTGTGTGCTGGAATATGCTTTTTTTACTGATGTGCACATGGCTTTTGTATATACACGATTGTACTTTAGCAGTAATACTTTGTTGCACTTGTTCCTGTCATCCTCCTCTGTCGCTTGTCAAAATTTTGCCTGTATATATGCGAGAGAGAGAGAGAGAGAGAGAGAGAAACTTTTATTCTGTTGAGCCCGTTGCGGGAGGCCCAGCAGCCAAGGCGTTGGAGTCTCAGCGGTGGGCCCCAGCTGGTGCCTATGTTGCCAAGCTCCCTCACCTCAGCGACCCGTATGAGAACGGCAAAGTCCCCGGGTCCCGCACGCCCCGACACCCCGGTGCCCTCGTGAGGGCGGGCCACCGGTGCCGGCGAGTCCAGAGCCAGGCGGACCAGCCGCAGTTGGATCTCCGGGTCGTTGCTGCGCAGAGCTGTCTCCCAGTCGTGATGACTCTTAATGAAAGTCGGTGGTGCCTTAGGGCAAGCCCAGATTATTTGTGAGTGTGGCTATATCAATCTTGCATCTTGGACATTGGTCGGTATAAGTCTCTGGATATATGTGGCTGAATAGTTTGGGGTGAGGGTACGTATTCGTTTGTATGAGTCTAGGTGTGGTAGTCTGTTGTCGGGTAAACTGGCGAGAGGGGTTAGGATATTGTCGACGAGTTTCGCGGTAGTAGTGAAGAATGTCGCTGTATGTGAGGCGAGCAGCGGGTGGCAGTGCAAGTCGGGAGAGACGGGTCGATCGACTGGGTCCTGGCTCGTGCATTCACAAGCCCAATCGTGTGCCGCCTCATTGCCCTCCAGCGCAGCATGTGCCGGTGCCCATATGGAGGTTGATTTGCGGAAGTGGGTGCATATCAGGGAATGTATCTTACCAATAAATCCTAGTTGGAAATAGCACTTGTTCATGTCATCCTTCTTTGACTCCCATCCAAATTTTGCACTTTACACGTGGGAAGTCGCCCAAAAGTTCACATCGGTCAGTTACATGAGAGATCCGGAACACCACCCACTAAAAGTCTGCATGGCCCCACCTAATAATTAGGTTGCAAGCTTCAAGTGATACTAACACTAGCCATCCAGAGTTAACATCTATGGAGAAAAAGTGAGTAGTATAATGCACGAAAAAAATATGAAAAGATACGAGGCTGTTTGGGCACAACTTTTTATTGCAATCGAATATCCTGAAAAAAAAAATCAATGTTGGGTGCAACAGGGCCTCGGAACACGTTGGCTTTAATGTTTGTTTCAGTGAAGTTTTTTCTGAGCCGACATCACAAGCACAGAGGTAGGTAACAGCACTGTATCTATATCAAAACTATCATGCATAGAGGTGTGGCTTCTATACTCAATAAAGTGCAAAGGCTTTATTAGAAGAGAAACAAACACAGGTATCTCGCCGGTATCTCAGCAGCGACAGATGCACTGCGTTACCATTGAAACGGCGCTGAGCTAAGTACCTCTTGTCACTGGTTTTCGCCTTCATGTCACGTGGTAGGGGTGCAGCGGCCAATCGCGGCGCGCGCTTGTAGTCTGCAACGATTTGCAAGCTCAGCAGCGTCGAGGTTGGCAGGTGCACTCAGCACTTCTCGAAATTGGCGATGCAAAGAGACCAAGAACAGGGAGCGTATACGCTGCCCGAGGCACCGCGGCACCGCGTTCCGCTTAAGCGGACCTCGAAAACAACAACGAATGAGCTTTCCTTGGTAGGTATCCGTACACAACGCATCCTAAAAAAATTACACCATCTTCCCGTACGGAAACCCTGAGGGGTATGCGAAGCAGGCATGGGGTCGATTCAAGTGCCCATTACTTTTCAGTTCATCGTTTCCGTTAGGTTGAGGTACGTAGCTACCGTTATATTTACCGTCTGGTTTACATGGTAACTACCACACTTTTCACTTACCGGAACTACGAAATGGGAAATTGCGTTGACCCCATGGGTGTTTCGCATACTACTAAGGGTTCGCCTACTAGAAGATGGTGTAATAGACCATTTTCAGAAAAGTTGGCAACATAGTACATACGCGAGCTTTCATGATGACAACACTGAGGTCATTCGCAAACATCGGCCATGATAAAAATAGGTACAGCAAACAGGTACTGTGGACGGCAGCGACGAGCGAAAAAGATTTTACAGGGGCCGCCCCCGGCGGCCTGCGCAAAAAAAACCGCAGCCCCTGCCGTATCGCCGCACGAGCCGAGCAAACTCGATATGAAGATATTTAACCTTTGAAGGCTTGGTTACACTTACTGTCCTTTCAAGTTTTCCTTGTTGCACGGGAATTACAAAGCTGTCTGCACGTGAAGTGAACAGGCCTGAAAACGGAAATGGGGTTCGGTCGGCACCAGAATCCCGGGACGCTCGCCGCCGAGTCTGTACACAAAGCAGCCGCGTCGGCGGATTGCCTCGAAAGCGCGTCATCCCTATTTCATATTGGCCGCGCTTTCGAGGCGTTTTTTCAAAGAAAGTGCTACGAGTTGTGCCACGCCTCCGCCAGATGGCGCCACGGTTCCCGCGACCGAGAGAAGACGCAGTGAAACATCCCCCTCGCGAGGGGCACGATCAAATGCAGAGCATTTTCGGGGGCGCACGACGTTAAGTAGTTTGCGTTACGTTAATGTTGTTGCACTTGTGGCAACTGCTGACGAGAGAGCGCTCGTCAGCAGTAATTTTAATGAGTCAACAATATAAGGCGCGTTCGTAGCGTCCCATTCTGTGACAAGCCAAGCCAGGGAGACACCGGGTCAACAAACCTTGGGGGAAGCTCAACAGGCGGAAGGAGTCAAAGCCCAGTCGGTAAGCGCCTCTCTCACCATGACAGCACACCAGAACGCAGTAACGCTAGCCACGTTAAATGTGGTGAGCCTAACCTCACATAAAAGGAAACATTGGCTGGCCGACCTTCTAAACGAAAAAAGCATAGACGTGGCTTTTCTACAAGAAACCAAAATTGCCTCACGAGAGGACGCCCAAAATTTCGTTCGTTTTTTTGGCCACCAATTTTGGTGTTTTTACACCCTCACTCCTACGCGAGCGGGTGGAACCGCAATCCTAATCCGGAAGCATGATTTCTTAACTTTAATTGAGTGCGAGCTGGCAAAGGACGGGCGTTTTTGTATCGTCGACGTCCTGGTGGGAGGGGAGCTTACACGCTTTGTGTGCGTTTATGCGCCAAATGACCAGGCGGCGCGTGCCGACTTCTTTTCCTCCATTCGGGACATTCTCGTGGTTCCGGGTCGTCTCGTCCTAGCAGGCGATTTTAACTGTGTTGTCAATGCCAGTGACAGAGCGGGTGCTCGGGGTGTAGTGGACCCATCGGCACGTATCTTGAAAGCTATCCTTCGCGAAGGTGACCTGATTGACGTGGCGCTGCAGCGCGGGTGGTCCACCACTCGCTTCACCAGGTGGCGTGGCCCGTCACAAGCTCGTTTAGATCGGGTCTACTTGACGGGTGACGCGCTATCACTGGTGACCGATTACACCGTCACCCCTGTCGCTTTCTCGGACCATGGCCTCGTAGCATGCTCCCTCAAAATCAGGCCTGAAATCAAAAGAAAGGTCGGCAGTCGTTGGCTGATGAACGCTATGGTCCTTGACAACGCTGCCTTCGTCGACCGCATAAGAGGGGAGATAGAAGCGCTCAACGCTTCAACCGTCGACGCGGTTGCGTGGGAACGTTTGAAAAAGCGCGTCAAAGGAGCAGCCATTGCCGTCGGGCAACAGGAGGCGCGGGACAAAAAGGCGAAATTAAGTCGTCTAGTAGAATGTCTGCGCTCTCTTGTAGAAGCGGATGAGGAGAGACTGGGAGAGTTCGCTGAGGATATTCGCAGCGTCAAGGAAGAAATCCGGTCTGAGCTCGAAAAACGATATTGGGGAGCTCTTGTGCGGAGCAGGGAGCAGCGAGTAGTGTCCGAGGCACAGCCATCGAAGCTTTTCGGTGCTTTCGAGAGAGCAAGGAGCGCCGCTAAAACAATTTCCGAGGTGAGCCACTCCGGTAGCATTGCTAGTGGGAGCGGGGAAGGTGGCGACTGCCTTCTGTGAGTACTGCGGTAAGCTGTTTTCCTTGCGCTCGAAGCTTGACGATCCCCCACCGGACGTCCTTGGTGAGCTGCCCACGGTGCCAGAGGACGTTAGAGGCATAATAAACAGCCCGATAACGGTCGAAGAGGTAAAACACGCGATAAAAAAACGGTCAAAAAATAAGTCACCGGGGCCTGACGGGATTGTTTCTGAATTCTACCAGGTATTCCGTGAAGTAATAAGCCCTGTTCTAGTATCTGTCTTCGACAACATCGAAAACACAAAAGTGCTGCCACCTTCAATGCGGAACAGTAATTTGGTCCTCATGCCCAAAAAATCCGTCCAAGATATGGTACCGAATGTGGAAGATTTCAGGCCCATCAGTTTACTGTCGACAGACTATAAAATCCTAGCACGTATCCTGGCCCGACGACTCGAGATGGCCCTCAGTGGTGTGGTGGGCCCACATCAGACATGCGGAATTAGGGGCCGCTCCATTAACACCAATTTGCATCGCATGCGGACGGTCTGCGAGGTGGCAGAGTCAGGCACTTACCCCTTAGCTGTCCTTCAACTCGACCTTAAAAAGGCCTTTGACCAGGTAGACCACACCTTTTTGTTCATGCTCCTTAGTCAATGTGGGATCGGAGATGTTGTAGAAAAGAAGGACGAAGCGGGCGTGAGCACGCGCCACGATCATCATCGGTAGTGGTTGGATGACAGCGAATAAAGAAGCACGGATCGCTCCGTCTAGGGCTCTGGGCCGTGACTCGCGGTAGCTTCCGCGACATCTTTGGTGCCGAAACCCGGGAAATCGCCCTTCGGAGCATCACCCGCATGGCTTCGTCCATCGATCGCCTTCGGAAGGCTCATAGCGTCGTCAGGAGCGGCGTCACGCAAGCTCTCAACCAGCTGAATGACCTGCTGCAGCAGCCCTCTCCCGACGCGGCGACCCTTAGCTCCCACGTCGACTACATCGTGCAGCAAGACGCTGAGCTCACCGCCCTCAACGAGAAAATCGCCGATGCCACGGATGACGACGGGCTGGAGCAGGAGCTCGAAGGAGCGGCAGAGTATACCCGCAAGATATCCTACGCCGTCTCTCAAGCACGCTTCCTCCTACGAAACGCCCAGCAAGCGCCCAGCGCGACCGATTCCAGCGCCAGCGGAGGGACAGCAGCTCCAGTTACTGCTCCCACGGGTGCGTCAGGCGGGCACACGCATGCTTCACGTCATCGGACGGTTATGCTTCCCAAGCTCCAGATCCCAGCGTTTTCGGGAAATCTGCACGACTGGCAAGCGTTTTGGGATCATTTTAATGTGACGATCCACGAAAATGCCGAGCTGCCGAAGATTGAGAAGTTCAAGTACTTATTGACATACTTGATTTGCGACGCCAAACGAGCCATTGAGGGAATCCGGCTTGCTGACGCGAACTACGACCTCGCGGTGAAGACCTTGGTTCAGCGGTTTGGCCGACGAGACTTGCTCATCAATGAGCACATCGATCAACTCATGGCAACGAAGCCGATCAGAAGCTCAATGGACATCGAGAGGCTCCGCGAAATGTACGACAAGGTGCAATTCCGTGTCAGCGCCCTCGAAGCCTTGGGAGTTCCGCGAGAGCAGTACGCCGTAATCCTGAACCGTGTGCTCCTCCGATGCCTGCCGGATGACCTGACTCTAATGTACCGGCAGAGGGTTAAGGAGACGGACAAGGGGCTAACGGACGAATCCGCGACGCGGCAACAAGGAGCTGGCCAGGTGAAAGAGCTAATGGAATTCCTAAGAATTCAAATCGAAATTCGCGAGGAAGGAAGACAAGGACAGCCTCCCTCCAACACAGGTCGTCGGTCCGTCAAAATGCCGACTTGATCTCTCCAGCGCAACCGGAGGCACCCGTCCCCTCAGCGTCAGCCTTGGCCGCGAAGTCTGAGTCCGTAATAATACCAGCGTGTCCCTTGTGTGACAGCCATGGTCACAAGGTGGCGGACTGCCTAGTTGACATGTCGGCGAACGAGAAGAGGACGCGATTGCGCAACGCTCACTGCTGTTTTCGGTGCGGCCGACGCAACCACGTGGCGCGTCAGTGCAGAGCTTCCCGCAACCTGACCTGCAGCAGTTGCAATCGGCGCCACCTAACCGTCCTGTGTGACTTGTTCAATCCGACTGGCAGCAGCACGCCCAGATCAACACACCAGGTACAAGCTAGAGGAAGCGCACCTGCCGTCATGACGGCTTCGAGCGGACACTCCGGGGCAACGTCCGTGTTGCTCCAGACGGCCCGAGCCTTGGTAGAGGGTGTACGGCGACGCCTTGTTGTTCGAGTGCTGTTAGACACTGGCAGCCAACGCACCTTCATTCGCCAGGATGCGGCAAGGGCCCTGAAATGCACGGTTCTCGGCACGGAAGACCTATCCTTAGTAACGTTCGGTACTGCGAGGTCACCCAAGGTTCTACGGTGCCGGCGAGTACAGGTGACGCTACGCGGACAAGCTCGTGGAAGGTCGGTCGTGTTGGAAGCGTTAGAGGTTCCGAAGATCTGCTCCCTTACGAGCCCGGAACTCGACACCGCGACCGTAAAAACCCTTATAGAAAAGCGGTACGACATAGCCGACGCCTTCCATCCGAGCACATGGAAGGCAAATGAAATCAGCGTACTGGTTGGTTCCGACGCCTACTGGAAGGTGGCCACGGGCAGGGTGGACAGAATCAACGGAGACCTCACAGCGGTAGAAACAGTTCTAGGCTGGACCGTTCAAGGAAGGCTCGCTTCTACCGCATGCCCTTTTACCAGTGCCATGTTCCTGTCGTGCACCTCACCCGGACATTTGGACTTTGACGCGTCTGCCATGTGGCGGCTGGATGCCATTGGCATTGATAACCCGACTCACGAAAAGTCGCTGCAGGATAGCTCGATGGAAACATTCGAGCGAAACATCACCCGTATCGAAGGCCGGTACCAAGTACCCCTCATGATCCAGGCTCCTGGTTTACCTCCTGGCAGCGACAATCGTCAGCTCGCGGAGCACCGTCTGCGAACGCAACTGAACCGATTCCGGGAACAACCTGAGTTGCTCGAGCAGTATGACAGGGCAATTCGAGCATATTTTGACGAAAACCACGCGGAACGAGTTGCGGAACAGCAGCGTCCAGGCGATAACTTGTATTACATGCCCCACCATGCCGTCATCCGAAAGGACGCAGTGACAACAAAACTCCGAGTAGTGTTCGACGCTTTTTCGCATACAGCCGGCCAGCCATGCCTAAACGACGTCCTTTGCAAGGGCATGAAGCTTGGGGTCGAAGTCGTTCAGCTGCTCATGACTTTTCGTTGTCACCCTGTTGTCATTGTCGCAGACATAAAAAAGGCGTACCTGCAGTTGCTGATTCGACCAGAAGATCGCGACGCGTTGAGATTCCTCTGGGTGGAACGACTGCCTACGCGAGATAATCCGGCGTCCACCATTGTAACCTGGAGGATGACCCGTGTACCGTTTGGCGCGTCATCCAGCCCATTCCTTCTGGCTGCCACGATTCGCCACCATCTCCAGGCCTGTCGGGAGCAGTACCCGGAAACAGTAGCGCTGCTGGAAAGGGCATTCTACGTGGATGACCTCATAATTGGTGTACCTAGCGTCGAAAAGGCAATTCAAGTGTACGAGGAAGCTCGCAAAATATTCTCCGAGGCCGGAATGGAGATACGAAAATGGGCATCAAACTCAGAGGAGCTCGGACATCAGTTTGTGCGGGACAACGTCGCAATCGAAAATGAAGCGGGAGACGCAATCAGGATGAAGGTGCTGGGAGTCCCATGGGAGCGTGCTGGAGACTGCATTTACCTGTCGACGAAAGACGCATCAGAATTTGCGGCAACCAATCCGTCAACCAAGCGCACCGTGCTGCAGACGTTTGCGAGGATGTATGATCCCTTGGGATACTTTGCACCATTCACCGTAACGGCCAAGCTTGTGTTCCAGGACCTCTGGAAAAAGAGCCGCTCATGGGATGAACGCCTTCCAGATGACGAACAAGCGCGATGGAACAGCTGGTGCGCCCAATTAACCGAGTTGAATGAGGTCCAGGTTTCACTGTTCATGTTCTCGCACTCGTTCGATGTGGAGGGTTCAATCGAGATCCACGCTTTTTGCGATGCAAGCCCGCGAGCTTACGGCGTTTCTCTATACGTCCGAAAGCTGGGTGACAATGGCCTATATGACACCAGATTGTTAATTAGCAAGAGCCGAGTCGCCCCTATCAAGCCCATCTCCCTGCCTCGGCTAGAGCTTCTTGCCTGCGTTATTGGAGCACGACTCGTACGTTATGCCAAAACAACTGCAATTATGGAAGACTCCCCCGTCAGTTTGTGGACGGACTCTCTTGTCGCGCTGCACTGGATTACTAGCGCCGCCACAAAGCGTGACCAGTTCGTAGAACACCGCGTGGCCGAAATACGACGACTAACTGCTCCTACAGACTGGAACCATTGCAGCGGGAAAGACAACCCGGCAGATTTAGTCACACGAGGTATATCGGCGGCGGCTCTTCCGCACTCAACCCAATGGTGGCACGGACCTTCGTGGCTCCTAGGTCCAAAACAGGAGTTCCCTGAAACGCAGATTGATCATGTTGACCCGAAGGAACTCGCAGTGTCACAGGAAACTTTGGTTTGCCCTTGCGATGTCACAAAGCACGAACAGCTACTGACCGTAGAGAATTACAGCACCCTCAGGCGCCTTTTGCGGGTCACGGCCTGGATTCTACGTTTTCTGCAAAATGCCCAGCGGCGAGGGCCATCAGTAAGCGGTCCCCTCACAGCAACTGAGATAATGAAGGCCGAACGCTACTGGATGCGGCACGTACAGCTGGAGTTATTCAGCACTGAAGTACGCGCACTGTCAGTCGGTCAGACCGTTCCTTCTACATCAGCGGTGCTTCGACTTTCACCCTTCATGGATGACGAAGGTCTGCTCCGCGTAGGAGGCCGATTACACCAATTGAATTGCAGCATCGACGTCAAGCACCCGATTCTGCTACCTGCGCGGCACAAGTTTACGTATCTCGTTGTTTTGGCGGCCCATCACCACACTCTTCACGGTGGAGTCGAAGCCACGCTCACGGAGACACGAGAATGGTTCTGGATTGTGAAGGGACGCCAAACCGTCAAAAGGGTGCTGGCCCAATGTCTGACGTGCAGACGCCGGAGGCTGACTGCCCAAACTGCACCGTTTGCTCCATTGCCAAGCGACAGAATCACGGCAGCACACCCGTTCTCTGTGGTAGGCCTGGATTTCTGTGGACCACTCTACGTGCGTGGAAAAGCTCCTCCGGCAAAAGCCTACATTTTATTATTTTCATGTGCTGTCACTCGTGCCATACATTTGGAGCTGACGTCGGATATGACAGCGGCTACCACGCTACTGGCTTTCCGTCGGTTCGTGTCAAGACGCGGCATACCGAACACTGTTTACTCTGACAACGCTCAGTCGTTTCATAGTTGCGCTCGAGCATTTAAAGCCGCTGCGTCAGCCCTTCAAGAATATGCGACTGGGCTCAACGTGCACTGGAAATTAATCGTTCAGCGAGCCCCTTGGTGGGGTGGTTGGTGGGAGCGTCTCATTCGCTCCACCAAGGACGTTCTCAAGCGTTACCTTGGGCGCAGTAGCCTTACTGCCGAAGCTCTGTCCACCACCCTTTGCGAAGTGGAAGCTGTTATTAATAGCCGACCTCTAACCTACGTCGAAGACCACCCCGATGAAGGAGTGCCACTTACGCCTTCCCACTTCCTGACAGGCAGGCGTGCGCTCTGCATGCCCCAAGAGTTAGCGGTGACCGAGACGTCGTCAACCCCAGCTGACCTGCAGCGACGAGCACGCTACCATCAAAGGCTGACGGCTGAGTTATGGTGCAGATGGAGGAACGCATACTTGCTGTTACTGCGTTCGGCTCACAGCAGTCCCCAGGCAACTTCACCGCAGCTGAAGGTGGGCGACGTCGTAATAGTGCATGACGACAACGCTCCGCCAATGCAGTGGAAGCTGGGACGAGTGACAATGCTGCACCACGGCGTCGACGGCGTCGCTAGAGCGTGCTCGGTGCGGACAGCAACGGGTCACGTGATAAACCGTCCAGTGCAAAAACTTTATCTGTTAGAATCAGCCTCCTAATCATCTTGGGCCCGCGGGAGGATGTAGAAAAGAAGGACGAAGCGGGCGTGAGCACGCGCCACGATCATCATCGGTAGTGGTTGGATGACAGCGAATAAAGAAGCACGGATCGCTCCGTCTAGGGCTCTGCGCCGTGACTCGCGGTAGCTTCCGCGACAGATGTAATGGTAGATTGGATAAAGACCTGCTACATGAAATAACTACAAGCATCATCACGAATGGGGAAGTGGGGCCGCCAATCAACATCGGACGGTCGGTCAGGCAGGGCTGCCCCATGTCCCCTATTCTATTCGCACTGTACATAGAACCTCTCTGCAGGATGGCAATAGCGTCCAAGTCGATCCGAGGCTTCGTCCTTGGAGACGAAGAACTAAAGGTCCTGGCCTATGCGGACGATGTCGCCTTTGTATGCACATCAAGAGAGCAGGCGGGGGAGGTTGTTGCACTGGCCGAAGAATTCTGTCGATTCTCCGGGGCTCAGCTCAACCTTTTGAAGTCGGAGGGAGCATGGCTAGGCGAATGGCTCACCAAACCCCAACAACTCTACGGAGTTCGATGGAGGGTGGCCATCACCCGCTACCTTGGGATAAACCTAGATACCGGCGTAGCCATCGCCCCCCGGTGGCAGACAAAACTGGCAGCTGCCGGAAGGAACTTGGAGCCCTGGGGAGCGCGACATATTGCCCTCTTTTCTAGGGCCCATGTTTGCAACGCCGTGGCATATCCGGCCATCTTGTACGCGGCCCGCGTCTCGACTATCGATGCAGGCTCGGTGTCCAAGCTACACCGGTTGTTTGCGGTTTTCGTCTGCAGATCCACGTATGAACCCATGCGCCGCACTAACATTTTGTGGAGTGCAGAAGCCGGGGGTCTTGGGCTCGTTAACATGGAACTCAAACTGATTGTACAGAGATTTGTGTACTTCCGAGATCGCAGTGATGGCTTTCTCCAGGCGGTTCTCCAAAGTGTAGGCGCCCTACACCTGGCCCCTTGGCTCGTAACAACAGCAGACCTTGCACAGGGCGCCCGGACAACAGGCTTTTACGGGAAAGTGGCGGGGGCACTGGCCCTATTGCAGGAACTCTTCTCCTGGGAGTATTTGTGCGCAGTGAAGCCGAGGAAGCTCTACTGTGATTTGGTAGAACAAAGCCTCCCACCCCCCCTGTACCGCTCCCCACCTTTAGGCCGCCTAAAAAGTGACGTCTTACGGCGTGTGCGGAAACTCCCCGTTCCAACAAGCTCGAAAGATTTCTTTTTCCGTCTGCGCGCAGGGATACTCACAACTAAGGCAAGGCAAGAAGAGCGGGGTTTCTCCTCCCTGGAGGGGCCAACTGTCCGCTGTGCGGAAGGCGGGAGACGGGCGAGCACGTATTCTTAGAGTGCAATACGGCATCGTATTTCTGGGACGAGCTGCAGTGCTCCTTTGGCATACAATGGCAGCTAGCTCACGTGGACCAACCTAAGGTTCTTGGATGCAGACACGGAACTTCCACACCTTCGAGATTGCATCCACGTCATGGGACTCCACTCGCTTTGGAGGGCAAGGGTGGATTGTTGAATGCGCTGAACACCCTCGGCCGGCGTGGAGGCATTTTGTTCAGAAGGCGCAGTGGGCAGTGGCCGCCCTTGACGGGCCTGACGCAGACTCCGAGCTGCGGGATGCACTGGCGCAGGGTTCGCGTGTCCTTTCAGAATTTAAGGTAAAGGAGCGGAGGAGATGGGACTCAGTTTGATAGCTAGAACCGGGAAACACTCCTGTTCACCTCTGCTTGCCCAGAACCCCCTTCCCCTCCCTCCGCTCCCATCCCATTCCCTTCTAGCGGTGCACAAAAGGCACTGTCATCCATTCGACAACGTTCGTGCTGGCGTAATTACCGCCCAAACTCTGCAGCTGTGCCAGCATTGCGATGCCACTATCTCACACTTGCCGGCAGAACATGCTTACGGCATGCTAGCGTAAAGGCCGTAAGCGCCTATTTTTCTGCATGCGTAGAGCTGCTATTGTGTACGACGAATACCCTGCAATCATCTGATGTGATCCTGTATATATCTCTGTAAATAAAATGTTTGTTTACCAAAAAAAATCAGTTTTGTGGCAGTGTGGGAAGAGCACCATGTACCTCGCGTTCCGCCCACAGGGTCGTGGGATCGAAACCGGGTGCCGCTAACCATTATTTTTTTATAGTGTAGGAGGAGGGGTGTGGACGGACAACAACGCCGTATGGAGGGACAAAGCGAGTGAATGAGATGCAGTCGCATCTAAAACAATATTTTGACTCAGAATTACAAAAGAAGAGGTCGCGCGAGCCGGGACCACGTGACAGTGTTGCAAGCTCAACAGTAACAAAAGGTCCCGGCAGATGGCGCGAGAACTGGAACCCGGGAAAGTTGATTTGATGTCAGCAAACATCCTCCGTGTTCATCGTGGAGGGGCGGAAAGGGGGAGGGAGAGAGTGACAGGTGGGCGGGGAAGAGAAGGGCATTTACGTGACCGAGGCGGCGGAAAACTATCGTCTTTCAACGATAGTCTTCGAAGTGAGCAGATACGCAGCCATTACGTTTTTTTTCTGAAGCCGCTCCCGGTCAGTCCGGGTTCAAGGTCGCGAGGCCCATTTCGTCTATCGCTGGCTTCCCTGTCTGCCCAGATGCCGATGTCAACAGACATTGGGACTAGCAATAGTAATTTACGACGCGTCGACAGACAGCAGCAGCCTGTTGATTACCAGACACGTGCCCGAGACCAAGTGACACAAAAACATCACAACAGCAGGCCATAATAGCGAAACCCCTTACGCTACTTGCCACAGAAATAAGGCATGCGGGCTGTTGAACCGGTCGTGAGAGACGTTTTCAGCACGACGGGAGCAGTACAAACAACACGGACATACCCTATTCCGTTCGAAGTTGCGTGCAGTACCCTGGATGCCACATCTGTCGAACATGGAAGGAAAAAAAAAAGTCACTGTTGTTCCTAGAAGTCTGACAGCAGCTGGTAGCTCGTTTGATATACGTATGTAGGCGTTTATACGCACAATTATGTGCGAGGGGACTTTGAGAAGTTCTCCTTTCTTCTCGTTATTCGTTAGATGGAGCCCCTCACATTGAAAAATAACATGTGAGAAACCTTTTTTTCACCTTTTCTGTGTGCTGGAACACAGAATTTATTTTTTTATTGATGGATACTTGGTATCTTTCGTTAATGCTTTCTCGCGGAGCTAGATTAGACAACTACGCATCTTCTTAGAACTGACACGTATATGTTTGTCCGCGTATATACGTGAGATGGCAATTGTGCATGAAAATTGATTCCAGGGAGTACAGCCAGCACCACGACAACTTCTTCCGCATATGAAACCAAGCTCATTCGAAACCAAGGTCAAAGACGCGCAAAAGCTCTCTATGTCCTAATAAGTTCTCTGCGCCATGTCTCGAAGACATAAGGTAGCTTTTTGTGCAAAATCTCGGTGAATATACAGGGTTCCTGCAGGCTCGGAAGAGGGGAATAACGCTGAAAGCATCACCTTCCGGCTGCTGATTACACCACACGTTTTAAAGAGTCATCCAAAGACTGTCTCTGCATTGCCAGCTTTTAAAGAGTACATGTTTATTCCATGCAAAGAACCGCGTTTATGAAAAGGTTACTTTACCGAAACGCAAGCCCCCTTCATCACCGACTGCTCACTGTAAAGACACTTCCCGCCCGTAGGCACTCCGCAAAGGTTGCGGTACTTTGTTTTGTAAGAAATCACAGCGTAGAGAACTCTTCAAGCAGAGCGCGTCTGAATTCCCACGACAAAGAGAGCAGAAACAACAGCAAATGAACTGGCAAGAAGTCTTTGCTTCAATGAAGAGGAGTACGTATAACACGACGTAAAGTGACGCGTTTGCATAAAAGCCGCGCGATCAGGCGTTCGCGGCCGCTGCACGCAAACAGCAAAAATCTCCAAAGACAAAGAGAGCAGAAACAACATCAAATGAACTGGCAAAAAGTATTTGCTTCAATGAAGAGGAGTACTTATAACACCCCGTAAAGTGACGCATTTGCATAGAAGCCGGGCGATCAGGCGTTCGCGGCGCTGCACGCAAACAGCGAAAATCTGGGTACGGGCGCGCAATCACGGAGCCGCACGAACAAAACGCGATGAGACGGAGGAGCCACATGCGATCCGTCATTCCACGCAAATATATCATCCCATCGCGCAGCCTCTTCTGCGGCAAAAAACAAGCGGACTCAATTTCTGCACCGCTTCGTCGTTGGGCGCAGTCAGTTTGGAAGCACGCAGTCTGGCACTACCGAACGCAGACTCCTTCACACAGCACCTCAGGTGATATTGTGCCGGGATAGTCGTTTCATATCGCGCTTCGACGACCGGCCACAACAAGAACGTAAGCAAACAGCTGGGGTGAAGTCAAGATCCTTGGGACGTCAGGGCTATTTCCTTTGTTTGGCTGATGTTTCCAGGCGAAGCTTTAAATAACTGATTTGAACGTGCCATGCATGTTTGCGAAGCGTCATATAGTAAAACTCACCTTTAGGAGCTATGATGATGATGCTGCTGATGATGATAATGACGATGATCATGACATAAATTCACGTTCGCAGGTTAATTGGTGGCCACGGGTGATTCGATCGGCCGAAGAGCAGGCGTCTATGCGGGCATGAGTTTGCAAGCGTAGAAAAATGAATAAAGAAGGTTATATTTAAGTAGAAGCAACATAAATATTTAAATTACATCTAAAATAAAAATAAGAATAAATTGAAAAAGAAACAACATAGGCTATATATAAACAGGAGCAACCTTAAGCATAGACGTATGCTTATAAGGTGCGTTGGATGAAGCTCAGCCACAAGGCGTTATGCATTGCGTGCTTACCATCAAGCTTCGTGTGTTTTGCGTATTCGTTTAAGAAAGGGATGTTTGATATTATTTACGTGGTTTTACGAGTGGGCGAGCCACGCGAAGGATGAAGCAAGAGTAGACTATTTCAACTACTTGGTCCTGGGTCTGCTGTTGTATCATTGTGGTGTTGCAGCGCGACGTAACTGGCGCAGTCGACAAGATAAGCCTACTGAGTATGCACAGAACAAGCCAAGATGTTACCAATGATTTAAGAGGGTAAAGGAATTATACTTTTATGCGACCCGGTATTAGAACCGAATAGTCGTTATGTAAAATCCTCAAATTGTTTATGGAATAACTTCCCAGTAAGGCGTGGTGGTGAGAATACAATTTTAAAGGTACTGCGAAAGATAAAGTTCTGGCGACGAATAATGGCAGACGCATACCAAATAACGTTCAATAACAAACATAATAAGCCCAATGAAGGACGACACGGAGAACGACAACGATTTCAGCGCTATAACTATCATACACACACGGGCCAACTAGGCTCCCACAAAGCTCTTTTAAGAGCCCAAATAGTTTTAAGGGCCCAAAGGTCGCTTCTCAGAAGGATGGATGAATTTGGTCACTGCAAAGCAGACGAACAATCGAAAACAGCGCTCTTTTTCGACTCCTGCATCGTTTTGTCCCCATTCTTACGCCGCATGCAATGTTCTGACATTTATACTTATTTTACTCATGGGTTGTTTAATGTGATTATTCATGTGTTTTCTATTGCGATTTAGCAACAAGAGATGAATGTATTGTATTGATTCACCAGTGCGCAATTTATGCTACGTAGAAAGTGTTTTGAGCTCTTTCAGGTCAATTGTGCACTGTGCACTGTGTTTATGACAAAAGTTTGCTCGGATGTGCGGCTTCCTTTTCATCCCACTCGCATGGTTTAGTGATATCGGTTTTAGCGATTCGCTCACAGGCATGAAAAATAAGCATTTTTTACAGGACTGTGAAAACCCGCGGCTTAAGAACAAAGTGAGTAACTACCATCATGGGTTTTCTTTTATTTGATACATTAAAACCCGCTTATACCGAACAGCACGAGGATTGTAAAATAGTTCGATATAGCAAAAATTCGATATAAAAAGTGAATAAAAAAAAACCTACATGAGAGCAATACTTCCGACGGAGTAACAAGCTAACGATGATACGACACTTTTAAAGACGATAGTCTTTCTTGGGCTACTTAAAGCCAGAAATTTTGGTTTGTCTGTATGTCTGTCTGTCTGTAACTCGATTCAGCCACCCGGCCAAAGTAAAATGCTTACTGCACAATAGTCTTATATAATCACAGCCAAATGCAAACGTCTAAGCCCGGTTTATATATTCATACTTGTCAACTTTGTTGAACAAGCACCAGACATAATACAAGTATAAGACAGGAAATTAGTACTCATGGGATATATACAGTGTTCCTTTATTAAAAAATTCCTGGATGCTTGGTTTTTCGATAGCAAATGACATTCTACATCTACTGCAGAAAACCGCCGCCTCCTGGCGGCATATGAGAAATCACGCGGCAACAGCAAAGAAAGGCTCCACTAGCTAGGTTTCACGTTATGCTTGGAACGCACGTGGAGCACGGCAAGGCGGTTCTATAAACCTTGAAGTCGGCCGCCTCGATTCACGCGCGTCTCCGCCGTACTGCAGCGCCGGCATCGAGGAACCCCGCCTGTAGCAGTGGAACGCGGTAAATTCAAATCACCTTGAGCAAACCTTTAGTGTGTTTACCTTGGGATGGGCGCGACGGAACAGAAACAGCATGAGAGGTGAGCGAAAAAGCAAAGGGGGGCATTGCCTTGGCAAATGTCTACAAAGACTATCGTCTTTTGACGACATTTGCAGCGAAAGGAGCAGATACGCGGCCAATTTCTCGGAAAGAAAACAATCATTTATTGTGGCGGAAGAACTGCGTGAGTGTAGCCACCGGCTTCTTGGAGCGCAACGCGTTGCTGGTGACTGCTTGTCCAACGGTATCTAAACAATCGACAAGCACAACACCGCTACTCTTAATGGCACTGCAGTATCGTAGCAGGGCTATGGCAGCGACGGCTTCGCTCGTGCTCGGAAGCGGTACGGAGTCCTCGGCGTCTTCGACAGAGCGGAGACAAGCATGAATACAAGCGAATAACGGCGAACCCAGCGAACCGAGCAAGTGCGGGCAGCGAGTGGCGCGGACTTGAAGATCGGTGACACCGCAGCCCGCAGCGCCCCGTGAGGCGCTTTAGGCGCCAACGGCATGTATTCGTGTAGCTGGTCCAGAGTTACTGGATGTAAGTAACTCTGGATATGAGTAACTCTGTAGCTGGTCCACTCTGCCACGGCCCGTTTGGACGCGCTCGAGCTCACGCGGAAGTCGCAAGCGACACCCGCGCCACCGCGGCGTGCCGATGTTTTGCGGAAAAGCCTGCCGCATGTCTAAGGAGAGCGAAATACCGGCGCGGGAGAGTTCGATATATCCATTGTGAGCAAAATCGTGTCCGATATAAAAAGTTTAAAATGCATGTAATTTTTATCAGAATTATACGAGGGTTCGATATAAGCACATTCGATATATCTGTGTTCGATATAAGCGAGCTTTACTGTAGTAGTACTAAATGAGATTGGAAATGTGTGTGACGCGCTACTTTTTATAGGTTCTGAAAGGGCAACAAAATTGGCGCTAGTTGTTAACTGCTCTTCCAACTTTCTCATCATAACTGCTTCTCTGGACTTGCGGTACATAGGGTAATAAAGGACAACGCATCTTAGAGGTGGAGGAATAAACATTTTTTCAACTGTATGGGTTCCGTTGTGGGAGGCCCCTTAGTCCAGGAAGCCCTGGTCCTTGGCTGCCCGCGGCGGGCTCTGTCCACCAGTCGTTACTGACCTTGAGGGCGTGATCTGGTCAGCTGGTCAGCTGACTGCTACAGGGTTGGGTTTGGTAGGGGGGATAATGACGGGGATTGCCGGCACTCCCAGACCATATGGTAGAGAGTGTTGGGTGTGGGGCCCAACACATGTTAGAACTGACAGATCTATGTTTGCCGGTGTATACACGTGGTATGGCATTCTATATAGAGAGCTTTACTGCGAAGAGAACTTACTGTTAGAACGCTCACGCACACGCACACGCACACGCACACACGTGCATTCATACATACATACCAGTGTGTCGAACCGAAAAAAATACCGGTTAGGTTGCGGTTATGGTTCGGGTGAAATAATTTCATTCCGGTTCAGTCCCGGTTCGACCAAATTACACACCAAACCGGTTCGCGAACCGGTTCGCAAGTTTGAAGGGTTCGCGAACCGGTTCGGAAAGATTAATTGTCACTAAGTGCGGAAAAAGTTATTACTTTGCAGATCAAAGGAACCATGCCCAGAAAATACATGTTTGGTTCATTCAAACGATGGCGTTGTCCCAATAGCGATGATGTCAACCTTAAAGGGGCCACGCAGACAAAATGCAAGTTTAGTTCATTCAAAAGACTGCCTCGTTAGAATCGTGCTGACACCAGTTTTAACGTAAACTTCGCACAAATAAGCTGTGTAATTAGAAAAAAAGGAAATGGCCATGCGACCCACTAGTTCATTTCCCGCAACAGAACCTGTGATGTCATACCAGCTAGTTCTGCGATTGGCGGAGGCCGGAAAAAAGCAAAGGCAAATTAGGCAGAACTTATAAGCTTGTCGAATCGGCTATTAGCGCTTAAATTTAGGGCACATTTTTATAGCAGCAAGAATTGTGGGACAAACAGTGGAAGTTACGAAAGCATACGTAAACATAGAAGTACCGTTGCGTTCTGCTGTTTGTACTGCGCGCACTATGCTTATTTTAGATGCGCAGCACTTCGGGGCTTTGGGGTTGCCTCAGACGACACTGGCCGATTGACGCAAGCAACGGTGTCTTGAGTGACCATATTTGTCGAACGAGCCCCATGTTTCACGAAACGATTATTTCCTCCCTGAACAAAAACAAGTCAGGTACAAATACAGTCAAAAACAAACCAAAAACCGAAAACGGCTTGCAGCGGTGTAGTGGCGCCATCTAGGTTGACTAACAGTAAGCAAGTCTCCGCTCCACACAAGTTTAGCTAAAAGACCTGCTCTTATGATGTCATTGCAAACGTTGTTTAAGTACAGGTTTTGACGCGAGAATCAAAATTTTAGCTTAAATTGATTAATTTCGCGGTGAATAAAGTATCGTCTGCTTCCGGACAAGTGCAGGGGGCACTATAGAACATGAAATCTTTCGAATAAAAAAAACTTGCGCTTTGTCTTCATGGCCTCTTTAATGGCGGCTTTAAAATACTAGGGAGATAATCTGGAAAAAGAATGAATTTGTTGCCGTTCACCTGACACTTTCTTGCTGAACTCCTATGACGTCAAGGGGCATATTTATGCGGTTGGTAGCCGCCGTCCGAAGCCACCGCTAAAAACCAGGTCTGTGAGATTCCGTGCTGCCCCCAGTCTTGTTTTACCGTACCTCTTAATTGCTAGCCTGAAGTTTACGCACTGATAAACTTGTTTTTCCACTTAACGTCCCCGCTGACGGTGGATTTAGTAAAAAAAACTGCATGTTTTTCAGTACTTACTATCTTGTTTTAATGAAAACAGCGTCTTGCGATACCAGAATAGCGTACAGCGAGTTACCAAAGTCTGTGTCTTTCAAATAAATTACGGTCGCGGTTTATTTTGCTTTCATGGTTGCTTTGACGTCTCATGTAGAGCGCGTCAATAACTTCGCAGGACAACAGCACCGACGAACAACTTAGACGACTTCTAGACCTGCCTTTCACACCCAGCAAAAGAGAATTCTACGTGTCTTTTTATACCACTAATAATCTACAAAACACGATAAAAACTTGGCTCCAATCCACGCTGCGAATGTGATTGAAAAGCAAAGCTTTAAACGACACCCACAACAATTGGCCATGCGACGTCACTTGAATTCACACACGTGGCTCTACAAAGAGTGAAACCAGAGATTCTGCCACCCGTTACCTGGAATGCGCGGGGGCGGTATCCCGAACGCAGCAGCAGCGTCGGCCACGGCCGGGCTAGAGCGGCGGACGCCGCCGCTGTAGCCCGGCCGTGCGTCGGAAAACAGAAAACGGAGAGGAGCGGCTTTCCGAGGGTGAGACAGCGGAACCTAGCCATCCTGATGTACTAGCTAAGGGCTACACCACCGCGCGACAGAAGCGCAGGCACAGGAACACTTTGGCATGTCTTAGTGATTCCCATTTAGTAAGTAAGTAAGTAAATAAGTATTGTTGAATAAGGTGGACTTAGCCTTGCATAGCTGCCGGCAATTGCTCCGCCTAATCGTCCCCAATACCATATCAAAACTCTCAAAGTCATCACACCTCACTTAGTCCTAAAATAACAGACACACAATGTCACCACACCTCACTTAGTCCTGTGGACTGCAAGAATCCGAGTAGGAGATGAGACGATTAAAACTACTTAGTTTAGTAAGTTTGAGAATTGCGAGAAAGCTGAGGGAACTTTTATAGTCGCTATTTATCAGAACCAGTTGCGACTTTCACATTTTGTAATACCTCTTACAACACAACCGAATTGGTATTTACCATTTAGAAAACGGAGTGCCATTCGTGGCAAGCAGTGCGCAAAAGGTAGCGTTTCTCTAGCGGCCAGATGTCTTTATGTGGTCTCTATATTTTGTTTTCCCGCCATGCAAATCAATCCTTAACGTATCTTTGCTGTACGACCACTCACTTCAGTCGGGTCCGGGTTACCCAGGAGGTGCTGTCGAACAAATTAACCAAGCTGTGTGAAGGAAGTATGCAATGGGCGCGAAGCTGCGCCAAAACAGGCTCAAAACAGCCATCGCTAAAGCAGACGACCAAGCCGTATCGCCGACGCGCCCGCGGGCGAGCAGGCACCTCCGCGCGGGTAACGCCGGGTTAATTCGCGGAGCTACAGCGTGCTCCGTAAGTGAAACCCTCCGCCGCCCCCCTCCCCCCGCCACTGCCTTCGCCGCGTTGGGAGGTTTCGCGCCGCGAAAGAACCGTTGGCTGGTAGAGGTAGAAAGCTTTGCTTTAAAATTCTTGCAGACTTCAAATAATGCATTAACATTCTTTCCAGCCGCTCTCTTACGTAGCGAGCCTTAATATAGTCGGCTTTTCCTCTAAACATACGTGAATTTATGGGACGGCGTTTACAGAGAGCAATTCAAGCAGTTTTATAACACAGTGTGAAAACACTGTGCATCCCTTTGCATGTCGATTAGTTATAAAATGCAATTTTAGGGCAATTTCAGGGCAAATTCAGTTAGATTTTAGGGTGTGGGTTGCTGTTGCGCGGTGCAGCAATATCGTGGCACGCCTGCCCATCCGCATTTGTTTCGTTACACGGGCTTTGTCGTCAGCCGGGCAATCGGTGACTTGTCCCTCAGATCGGCCAGGGAACGCATGCATGAAGTGTGCTATGGGGTAGTTATGCTCTGCCACCTAAAGATATATAAATATCCTCCTCCTGATAAATTCCTCAACAATATTCAGCAATCCACCAGTACCAAAATAATACAATCTATACCTCCACAAATTATCATTGCTTTATCTAGGAGCTTGCCGACCCTAATGCTCCCTATGTAGAGCCGAAAGCGCCCATTTAGCTCATATATTGTATGGCTGCTCCGAAGAACCCCTTCTAACGGTCTGCAATTCATAATGCATAGCAGTGGAAGGGTGCGACGCTGACCATCGTCCCGTCGATGCAAGTTTGGACCGTGACAAGAGCGCTGGAGGTTGTTGGAAGGCGTAGTTTAACGTACAAACACCAGCCGAGTTCAGTATGTATACACCTCAAAAGATGACGTAGGCACGACGTCCTGTCTTTAGATTTAACATGAAGTTTCTTCAAGTTGAGTTCCCTGACGTGCTAAGCACCGACATACTGAACTGTGCGACGAGTATTGCGGGTACCAGTTGACGACGGTGGATATCAAAGCGTGAATTAGGCCTAAAGCCTGGACTTTTCATGCAAACCCGCGTCGTCCCACTCTGCTACCATCAACCTTTACGCGAGCGGGTTATAAACGGGAAAATGTGCCCGGCACCACAAAGGAGGTCGCTCAAATAGAATGAGAGAGAGAGAGAACGATCT
This sequence comes from Haemaphysalis longicornis, assembly GCF_048455015.1. NCBI lineage: Eukaryota > Metazoa > Arthropoda > Arachnida > Ixodida > Ixodidae > Haemaphysalis > Haemaphysalis longicornis. The sequence goes on along the minus strand of NW_027526445.1, from coordinate 126,977,351 downwards.
TTAATGACGCTGGCGATATCAGCCGAGCTAAGCTGCCTGGTTTGCTACGCCAGATTTATGCGGTGACGATGGTGATTATAATGATAAAGAGGAACACATATCAAGGCGTTGGACTGGCCTAGTTGGTACATGTGTGAATGGATTAAAAACCAGCGGTAAACACAGGACACAGAATGGACACGACGGTACAAGCTGGCACTAACAACTGAACGAACAAGTCACTTGAACGCCTAACCTTCGGGCACCAGCATTGCGCGCGTGTGAATAGTCATGCGTCGCATGAACGAAATGTTATCAAGCAACCACAGCGTTTAGAAAGTTCATCTCTTTGACAGGAACTGCTTAGCCTAATTCATTCAAACAGGAAGACATATGCTTTTAAGTATTACAAGGTCTAATCCTGACTTGTGTCTTTTAGGTACGCCAATAACGCCTGAGGCTTTATCAAGCGAACGAGTTCACGCCAAACCATAAAATTTCAAAATTTGAATTTTGAATTCTTAGCCTACCGTTTTTCCGGACTCTGGAAATTCGGAACTGCCAGTTGTCCCATCGGAGTAATGACTCACCGATTTTTCGGACTGCTTTTTTATTCGGATTATTTTTCGTTCCCCTCCAGGTCCGAAAAATCGGTCGGCTACTGTATACCTGGGCTCCGCGGATGAATTTCGAGCACCTGGCGGTCTTTAGCGCACTCCGAAACCTCGACACACAGGATATTTTTTTTGTTTTCCGCCTCCAGGGACCGAACCATGGTCCCTGGACTCGCGGCAGGCATAGCAACGCATTAGCCACTGAGTCACCGGGGCGGGTAGTTCACGCAGCGGGGTAAGATACACCAGGTAAGGTATTGGACGAGGTAAGATATACCAGCGCTCTCGCGCTAAGAGCACTAATGGTGTCAAAGGGCAACAACTTTCGAAACCTGTTCACACCTTGAGACATTGCTTTTGTACACACCCAAGCGGAGGAAGACGTCTTTCACGGAATACCTATCTCGGCGGATTTAATGCCAGGCTTCAGTGTGCCGCAAAGCGTCATTATGTCGACTACATAAAGAGGCGTCGGCTCAATTTCGCAGTCTCGCGCGTTCGCCGGTACGACAGCACACTTAGTCTCGTTGAAAAACCACGGCCGTTTAACCTTATCAATCACGAACGTGGTTAGGTTTCACTTACTTTAAAGCGAACAAACTACGCCGCACGGTAAAAGTTCACTGATAATGAACAACAGAACCGCCTACCGTATCCTGTAAACACGCCGATACCACCACTGCGTACCACAAACCACCAACAATGAGGGCAGCATAAAGAACACTAAACGACAGGGACGCCTGTACCGCACCCCTCTCGTTATCACTACGAATCAGTCTATCGGATCCGAAGGACGGTTGCATACCGACATGTATCTCCCGCATCTTTAACGCGGTTGGCAGGTGATGACGTGCTAAAAGCCATACTTTGCGGTCTACATCCAGGACGGGCTCCAAGTTCGGAAGGCAAGTTCAAGGGCAGAGCGTGCCGGTGGGTATACGCCCCCTGTCGCATTTTTTACGCGAGATCGCACAGGCAGTGACCTTTATCGGTGACGCTCTGGAAAGATGGGGCCTTGACGGGCGACCGCCGCCTTCTCATTACGGTACTAGCGGTCCTGTGTACTTTGTGCCTCTTTTGAGCACTGCCTGGACGGCTTCTACACTCTAATTTGGCTCTAATTACGATGGCGGGTTCCCAGAAAAAACCGAGTCGCGTCGCAGCAGAGTAGGAGAGCGTCCTTCGAAATAAGTGTCTCTATAGTTGGTTAAGTATTTACTAGTCTACACCCGGTCAAACCTTGAACGGTAGAGTGCAGGTGCGTAAGAATTGAAGACCTTTAGAGTTCGGGACGCTTCGCTTAACGGCTCTGTGTGTGCAAGGATTCCCACGTTGGAGGCGACAAACGGGATATCTGTCCATCGCGGCCGGGAACTCTTACGCGGCAGTTTCTCCTATCTGCAGACTCGTGGAGCAAGGAGACGCCAGGGATAAGTGTAGGGTAAGCGCTGCGGGAAAGTGAAAAAGGACAACTTTGCCTTTCAGCCAGTATTAACATTGGCAATCAATGAGTGGAATCCTTTACCAAGAAGCCTAGTGGATCATACCGCACTCCTCCCATTTTTATCGATCCAAAATACTCTGTAACTTGTCTTTATCATGCTTATCTTTTCTATAGACTGCAAATGTGTGTTCCTGCTTTTAAAATAACAGATTCTCTGTCACTTCTACACTTAGTGTCTTTGGATACAATGTTTAACGCTGTATGTTTGAATTGTATGTGCTTTTATGGTATTTCAATGCGACATTTTGTGTTGATTATTTTCTTTTGCAACATTGTATGCTTCGTCGGTTTTCAACTCATCCCCCCTATGTAATACCCACTGGGGCCCTTAGGGTACCCAAATAAGTTAAAATAAATAAGCGAACTACATACCATGACAAAAAAAATAAAATCCCTTGCGTCTAACGACGACGACGGTTGAAACACGAAGTTGTCTTGCGTGCGAAAATGAGATGGCGAAGTGTCAAAGTCAAAGCCACTGTAACCAAAGTCCAAGAGTCAACGATCAAAGTTGGCGAGTTCGGCTTGTCTTTCCTGGCCACGTCGCCAGCGTTGCGAATGCTGCTCTATTCGCTCTATCGTTCTGTGCTCTTCTGTCACTCGCCCTGTTGGCAGATCGACGCATTTCCCCCGCTGTGTTGACGGAGTGATATGAAAATTTAGCACTCATGTGCCATCCACTGCTCACCCAATAAGGGTCGAAGAAATAAAAGTGATAGGAGCCACAATGCAGCATGCTGCGCTTCGGCCCTGACGCGATCCTGACGCAGCCTGTGACGGTTTCTGGCCACCTCAAGGCGGCCCGGCCCTGGGCGCCTTTTCGGACCGATATCGCTTGCGTCAGTTGTAGTACCTTGCTATTCCTCAAATTTGAAATGCCTGATCGATGTCCGCCTTAGGTTGCTAAAGCTCCTTGTAGATGAAGCACCAGAGCACGCGCTGAACCCATAGGAACAAAGCGGCCGTATACAACAGTCGCAATCACAGGACCTCGGGTGCATATGGGATCGTCTGGAGTGACTCGTGTGAGTATACCGTTTTCGAAATTGGCGATCAATTATCACCTGAACAGCCCTGGTAGCTTGATGCAGGTGGAATGGAAAACAAGAATGTCTGCTCTGACGAATATTGGCCCGCTGGCTTAGAATGTCGCAACTGCAAGCACGTCCTCCACTACAAACAACGAAGAGACGACTGAACTGACCAGTCTGTATCATTAATTTGGCAACAAAATTACAGGGAAACCTAAAAAAAAACAACTTTAATAGCCCTTCTTTTTACTTTTAGACCTACAAGCCAATGGAGCACAGCAACGTAAGCTGCGAAGCATCCTCGCCCCGTACACCTTATAGCAAGCGTTCCCATCTAACTCCTTTAACCCTTGACACCCCGATCAGATTGATTGATTAGGAAGTTTAATGCACCGACGCAACGCGGGCGATGAGGCGCGCAGTAGGGGAGGGCTCCGGATTAATTTTGACCAGCTGCAGGGGATCTTTAACGTGCACCGAAATCTCCAACGTACGGGAGTTTTCGCTCTTCGACTCCACCAGAAAAGGGGCCGCCGCGGCCGGGAATAGAGCCTGTGTCCTTTACCTCAGCAACACAACACCTTAGCCACTGAGACACCGCCGCAGGTACTACGATAACACCAAGCACTGAAACACACCGCCAACCTTCTGTGGCGAAGAGCGAGTAGCCCAGGACACTCAAGTACTCAAACCAGATACCGTTGCAGGGTGTACCTTTATCTCGTGGACTCTTTACCCGGCTCCAGATGTACGCGTATCATTTAGACGCAAGAATCATGCCATAACTCACAGGGAGTAATTGAGATGCTTCAAAACACCTTTAACCCTTTTCGCTCCTTGGTGGTTAAAATTTCGAAAATGTCGCATTTGGGGGCCTTGCGGTATAGAAGAAACGCGGATTTTAGGTCCAGACATTTGGGTACGGCGATCATTGAGTCAGCAAACAAGCCGGCCAGCCAGTCACGCTACGGTATCTCCACTAGTGTAAACAAATATATGAATGAGCCCCCTCCGCGAACCGCCAACGTAACAACGCAGCCAGGAGTCAATTAAACCGTCACTAATTCCACAGCGGAGAAATTCACTAATTCCACAGCGGAAAAGTAGCCTGCAAGCTGGCGTGCTGTTCTTCGTATCGGGGTGCCATTATTATGAACCAGCTCCAGGTCCACTAAGCGATCCGCCGCCCACGCAAAATGCCGCAGGGAAGACCACAACAAAAAGAAAAGAGAAAATGAAAGAAGCGGGAACTGCACTGAAACCGCTACGTGAGCAACAAAAGCAATCAAGAAAGAGGAACACGTGTATGAAGTCATTTTATTTATGATTACAAAGTTGTCGCGGTTACGTGACCTTGTTGGGCGTGCAATGAACGTCTGGCTTGCAAGTTGCTCAGGCAAATATGTTAAAGAGCTTTTTAGGCAAAGCTCTACGCATGATCCCATCCTACAAATATTAATATATAAGCTTCAAGTGGTAAGGGGAGCCAAACTATGAACGAGGGCGAACGCAGAAAATTGCGCCAGCCGGTAGGCCGCAACTACTATACAAATTACTCTGCCAAGCGAAGCATCGTTGAAACAGCTTCGGCCTCTCTTTTAAAACGGCGCAAACAATCTCGAACGCCGGGAGCGAAAGAAAAAAACACACACACGCAAAGCGCGCGTAGTACACCAAAGTGTGGCACGATGATCACGATGCGCTTGCGGCGATCATTATTCATTGTTGCCGGAGCATTACCAACGCGTAAGGCACCGGACACGCCCAACGATCATTTTCTTCTCACCTGCCCGTGCCCCTCCCTCGGCATACAAGCTCGTTTAACCCACCACCTTTAAAGCGCCTCGATGTCTGAGCTGCTCCGCGTTTCCACTGCCTTCGTTGATGGAAAGCGAAATGACGCAGGCAGGAGTAGCCAGCGGTCTACCCAAGGAACAAGACAAAAGTAATCCTTCGGGGAAGACTCGATGAGAAGAGGCAGCAAAGGTCACCGGTGGTAACCGACGCGGCGGCACACGCGGTAGCGGGATAGGTCGTCGTAGCTTATGTGATGTCTGTGTTTTCTGAGCGCACAGGTGGTCGCTACTCTTGTAGAAGAGCGGTACTCGTAGCGTCGGCGGTAAATGACCGGCCTGGTGATGTCATGGCAGACCGTTTCTCAGAGCAGCGCGCTCCTCTGTCGGCGGTTTCAGAAGGTCACGCGCTGCGGGTGTACAGGCTATCGGTTACTGATTCTCGAGATCCGGCCGTCTCGATTGTTTTGCTTCGAAGTCTGGGGGGCTTGGGGGGGGGGTTTAGTGGTCAGGAGTGACGTTGCCGTAGCGTTGTGTACACATGAGCGTCGTTCGCACAGCATTGAAGCAGCTGGTTTCGTCCAACAAGCTTGTGTCCGACAATGAAGCACTCGAGAGCTCTTGAGGCTCTAGTTTAACTTGTTTGATTTACAGGCAGCGACATTCTATGGCGTCCAAGGCCCATGATTTCAATAGTTACACAATGAACATTAAAACAGAAAAATACTCAAAGGCACTTAGCGAAACATATATCTGACTAGCAAGGGTCTCCCGGCGGCTCCGGGCGCCTGCCAGCGCCTGCTCTGTTCCGCTATCATCCGCTAGCGCGTCCCGGAAACTCCGAATACGCAATTTTATTACAAAAAAGTGACCCCTTAAAGAGACGTCACAGTAGAGAGCGAGGCGGGCCTGTCAATTAACTCGCATTAGTCCGCTGATTGGCCACAACTTATGTAATCAGTCGTGCGTTCACAGATAGCCGTACGACCCAACACACTCTTGTATGCGAATACTTAAGCACTTTTCTCGAACCAACGTTAACAACCAAGCAACAAGAAAACATAATTGACAAACTCTCAGCATTCTACAATACTCCCTCCGACGACCCGGCTTATGTGCCTCCCATGAAAGCGACGTGGGCAAATCACACTATAACCTCTAAATTGCCCTTTGTTAGAGCCATTCCTCCTTCCGAGCACTCGTTGCATGCAGCGACAAAGCCAGATTGTCTGAGTTGCAGCAGATCGACGAACCAGTCCTGATACGATATCTTTGACGCGTTCGGCGCACCTGCGCATGCGCACGACCGGTTTCGCCACCCCTGCGCACGCGCGGTGGTGCCGGTCGCTTACCGTGTACCGTACCGGGACCGGTTCTACGCTCTGTTATAACACTCTATTATTAGAGAGGTATAGCAGAGCGGAGAAACGGTCCTGGTACGATCCCGGTACACCTGCGCATGCGCACAGCCAGTTTTTCCGCCTCTGCGCAGGCGCAGTAGCGCCGGTCGCCTACCGGGCACCGTACCGGGACCGGTTCTCGACTCTGCTATAACTCGCTAATAGCGGAGAACCGGTTCGGCTACGGTGCCCAGTACACCTGCGCATGGGCACAGCCAGTTTTTCCGCCTCTGCGCAGGCGCAGTAGCGCCGCTCGCCTACCGGGCACCGTACCGGGACCGGTTCTCCGCTCATCTATAACTCGCTAATAACGGAGAACCGGTTCGGGTACGGTGCCCAGTACACCTGCGCATGGGCACAGCCAGTTTTTCCGCCTCTGCGCAGGCGCAGTAGCGCCGGTCGCCTACCGGGCACCGTACCGGGACCGGTTCTCGACTCTGCTATAACTCGCTAATAGCGGAGAACCGGTTCGGCTACGGTGCCCAGTACACCTGCGCATGCGCACAGCCAGTTTTTCCGCCTCTGCGCAGGCGCAGTAGCGCCGGTCGCCTAACGGGCACCGTACCGGGACCGGTTCTCGACTCTGCTATAACTCGCTAATAGCGGAGAACCGGTTCGGGTACGGTGCCCAGTACACCTGCGCATGGGCACAGCCAGTTTTTCCGCCTCTGCGCACGCGCAGTAACGCCGGTCGCCTACCGGGTACCGTACCGGGACCGCTTCTCCGCTCTTTTAAAACCCGCTTCCCCGCCGCGGTGTCGACAGCGGCGACATGGAACGAATCGAACGCACACCTATAGCGTTGACCAGTACAACTGCGGCAGGCAGAGAGCGTCGCGTGTGCCCACTCATACTCCCTGGCCCCTGAACTGACCTCACACTTCTCTCGCAACTCCGCCGTCGGAGTTGCGAGGACTGCCATTATCTTTTCAATACATTCACACGAATTATCGGCCCTTCTCCCCCGTAAGACAACAAGGGTGCCGCTCAGGCTCCGAAAAAGGGCACAGTTGGCAGCATTTCTCTGGCAGACTGCGAATGTCTCTACACCGGCCACCTGAGCAAGCACATTTCCGCCCACAAGGAAAACTATGGAGGCGAAAGGCGTCCCCGCGTCTACGCTCCGCACGCCGACCACGCTGCATTGGCGTGGTCGGAAGGAAATCAAAGCGGCATAACAAAGCCAGAAAACTCAGCAACAACGATAAATGAGCTGCCCGTGGTCTTCATTAATTAATTTAATTTAACAGTCTCTCTTCCGGCCAAGCCGCTCTTAAACGCGACTGCATGCCTTTTAACAGCGGAGCTGTTTAAGCTCCTAGTTCCGCCGTATATAGAGTTACCAGAAAAAAAATGCAACAAAAAAGACCGAGCGCACGCGAGCGTGCGCCTCGTGAGGAGCGCGCGGCACCGGCCAACTCGACCTTCGAGAATATTCTGGCCAGCGTTCGACGCATAACCTTGCACGTGCTCTGCTATACTTGCCAGTGCACGCGTGCGATAGCGCCGAGTTCTCGCTATAAAGACGACGAGTTCGCGAAACCGGTTGCCACGGGTTCTAGCGCGTGCTAACGTGATCCACTATGGGAGAGAGAGAGAGAGAGAGAGAGAGAGAGAGAGGGGGGAAAGAGAGAGCAAGAGCTATAGAGAGCGAGAGAGAGAGAGAGAGAGAGAGAAAGAGAGAGAGATGGGGAAGAGAGAGAGAGAGAGAGAGACTTTTATTGGCGCAAGGGCTAATTCGGGGGAGGGGTGGTGACCGAGGGAGGAAGGTTCCCGGTGACTTTGGCAGAGATGTGAAAGACTGCGGACAAAACGATCCGGGCCTGCCAGTCGTGGAGACCTTTCAGCGGCAAGTTCGGAAATCCGTGCCCGCTCTGCTCTTCTGCAGACCTCTCTGCTTTCTTCTAATAAAAAGCTCTCTCTCTCTCTGCTCTTTCTCCAGCCTTGCACCACTAGCGCAAGCTGCGCCAAATTTTTTTCTTTCAAAAACTGGTAAAGCAGCAAACGGACCAGGGCTCACTGACAGCATAACGATCTGATCCAAGGTCGTGCAGCTGAGTGGTATGGAGTGCGGTGAAAAAAAAGGGGGGGAAGGGGGGGTGGGGAGGTGGTGAATGGCAGTGAGCCTTTTCTCGGTCTGGGGACGTCAAGGTCAGCGTTCTCAGAGAATGGAAAATGTCACACAGACAATGGAAAAAGGCTGCCCGCATTTGACTGCACGCGAGTCATGGCAGTACAGCTGAACCTCCTCATAACGGACACTGATATAGCGAATTATGGACTATGGCGAACTAGATACGAACTTTGGTTGGTCACGCTTCATTTCGGTGATGCTTATTATTTTATAACGAAAGCGAAACTATGAGAGCCGCGCGAACCATCCGATATAACGAAGGAATATTTGACCAGTAGGCTGAGAAGCTGCTTGAAGTATAGAAAAAGGCCCCTTTGTTCGTGGGCACTGTGGAAAACTCCATCCTGCTCTGTGCTGTGAATAGCCACCAGACAGAGATCACATGCTTCATCAATAAATAAGAACGCAGGCCTGTTTTGTCAAATGAACGTTGTTCTGTTGGCATTTCCCGTTTCATCTTCTGGCTCATTGAGCTTGAAATGCCACAAGGAGAAAAATAATGGTTACCTTGTTTATAGAAGGTTCGAAGATTAAAGTAAGGCGTCTCTGTATCAAGGAAATTTGCGGGGGCCAGACTGCAGATTTTTTAGAGCCGATTTTTACCTGCACTGTTACAACGAATATCGGATATAACGAACTAAATAACTATCCCGATACTACTTTGTTAAAACGAGCTTCGACTGTGTCAGGTGAGCGGTAGAAACTTGCCACCCCACTTCTAACTAATGCAATTTTTCCTCATCCTCCTCCCTAGCAAGGAAAAACCGGAAGTTCCTCTCCGCAACAAGCTTGGACAGCGCTATGTCACCTCTCTGGAGAGGACTGAGGACGAGGCTAGGGCTAGACGGTTTTCCTTTTCTTTTTGTCGACATGGACGACGACGACGGGGTCATGAAGGATTCTGACGAATGTTCCATTAACGGCCGGCTTCCCCGTAAACGAAGGGTTCACGCTCGGACTTTGCTGCATATGCTCGAGGGAGGCCAGCGTCCGCCAGACGCCACAAAAACCGAACCGGAGCGAAGGAAACGCACGGTGAAATCAGCGGATGGAGCTAGCCTGCCTCCGATACGTGACAGCCCTTCCCATGCCAGACGAGTACCGAAGATTGACCTGCAAGACGAACACATCATCGTCAAATGTGGGACGGTCAACCTCTCCCGCCGTTTCGCCTTTGCCCGTACTCTACTCAAAGTGTACGCACCCTCCCTTCTCAATGCTATTTTGTTGTGCGGGCTATCTTGCGGTCAAGCATTGGGGCGAACGTTTTTTTGGCCAATTCAGCGAAAGGAGAAGGCGGTTATGTTCTCCTTCGCGTGTGGGCGGGCCGAGACTTGGCGCGAAGGCATTCATTATTCGAGGCACGTGCGCCACACGCTTGCAAACAACGAAACATCACAGAGAACGTCTCTCCAATAATGGTTGTGCAGCGCCAACAGCGTCTTAATATGTCTGTCCGCCTGACGCATCCCCCCCTCTCTTAACCGCACCCCATTATCTAATCGTTGGCTGAGGTTTACCTGAGACCGCTCCTATAGCTGCACGGCGCTTCTGCAGTGAACGGTGCATGAGGTCGAACACTTGAAGTGCACGGGGTCGCGCACTCCTACGGGGAAATGTCGGTTCTAGGGAATGCGTTACCCGCTACCGCGTTTCAATGATTCGTGTTTTCACTTTCACCACAAACGCAGATATTTCAGT